>NC_041218.1:49614200-49616255 GCF_002837175.3 Physeter macrocephalus
CTCATGCAGCTCAATATCAAAAAAACAAACAACCCAATCCAAAAATGGACAGAAGATCTAAATGGACATTTCTCCAAAGTAGATATACAGATAGCCAACAAACACATGAAAGGATGCTCAACATCACTAATCATTAGAGAAATGCAAATCAAAACCACAATGAGGTATTACCTCACACCGGTCAGAATGGCCATCATCAAAAAATTTAGAAACAGTAAATGCTGGAGAGGGTGTGGAGAAAAGGGAACCCTCCTGCACTGTTGGTAGGAATATAAATTGATGCAGCCACTATGGAGAACAGTATGAAGGTTCCTTAAAAAACTAAAGCCAGAACTACCATATGACCCAGAAATCTTACTACTGGGCATATACCCTGAGAAAACCATAATTCAAAAAGATACATGTACCACAATGTTCATTGCAACGCTATTTACAATAGCTGGGACATGGAAGCAACCTAAATGTCCATCAGCAGGTGAACGGATAAAGAAGATGTGGCACATATATACAATGGAATATTACTCAGCCATATAAAGGAATGAAATTGAGTTATTTGTGATGAGGTGGATGGACCTAGAGTCTGTCATACAGAGTGAAGTAAGTCAGAAAGAGAAAAACAAATACCGTATGCTAACATATATGTATGGAATCTAGAAAAACGGTACTGATGAACCTAGTGGCAGGGCAGGAATAAAGACGCAGATGTAGAGAACAGACTTGAGGACACAGGGCAGGAAGGGGAAACTGGGATGAGGTGAGAGAGTAGCACTGACATATACACTACCAAATGTAAAATAGATGGCTGGTGGGAAGCTGCTGCATAGCACAGGGAGATCACTAGAGGGGTAGGATAGGGAGGGTGGGAGGGAGACTCAAGAGGGAGGGGATATGCAGATATATGTATACATATAGCTGATTCACTTTGTTGTACAGCAGAAACTGACACAACACTGTAAAGCAATTATATTCCAGTAGGGACTTCCTGGTGGCGCAGTGGTTAAGAATCTGCCTGCCAGTGCAGGGGACACAGGATTGATCCCTGGTCTGGGAAGATCCCACATGCCTCAGAGCAACTAAGCCCATGCACCACAACTACTGAGCTCGCGCACCACAACTACTGAGCTCGTGCACCACAACTACTGAGCTCACGCACCACAACTACTGAAGCCCACATGCCTAGAGCCTGTGCTCTGCAACAAGAGAAGCCACTGCAGTGAGGAGTCTGTGCACCACAACGAAGAGTAGTCTCCGCTCGCCACAACTGGAGAAAGCCCGCGTGCAGCAACGGAAGACCCAACGCAGCCAAAAAAATTTTTTTTAACTTTTAAAAATTATATTCCAATAAAGATATATAAAAATATATATATACTGTCTTGACAGAATTAGATCTCAGTTTCATTCTAGAGTTTCAAGTATTTTTTAAGGATTCTGGAACTAAGATTTATTTTGCAATTTCTAAACCCTAGGGGAATCTTCTTTTCTCATTTTTTTCATTTCCTATCCTCATTTGTTTTGTGTTCTTTTTTAATGTACTTTTTAAAAGTATTCACTTAAGGAAAGCTTAGAATGGTTTAAATTGTGGGTCAAGAATCTTTTCTATGAAGGACCAGATAGTAAATACTTCAGGCTCTGCAGGCGATGGGGCCTCTGTTTCAGCTACTCAACTCTGCTGCCGTAGCAGGAAAGCAGCTATAGAACTATGCAAACAAATGGACGTGGTGTGTTCCATAAAACTAAAAGTTTTTGTGGAACCTTATTTACAGATTTGGTCCACAGGCCATAGTTTGCCAACCCTGGTTTAAATCACAGAGATAAAGAATTAAAGATAGGGGACTTCCCTGGCCGTCCAGTGATTAAGACTTCACCTTCCAACATAGGGGGTGCGGGTTCGATCCCTGGTCAGGGAGCTAAGATCCCATATGCCTTGGGGCCAAAAAAGCAAAACATAAAACAGAAGCAATATTGTAACAAATTCAGTAAAGACTTTAAAAATGGTCCACATCGGGCTTCCCTGGTGGCGCAGTGGTTGAGAGTCCGCCTGCCGATGCAGGGGAC
>NC_041218.1:49616974-49641852 GCF_002837175.3 Physeter macrocephalus
GCGGAGCGGCTGGGCCCGTGAGCCACGGCCGCTGAGCCTGCGCGTCCGGAGCCTGTGCTCCGCAACGGGAGAGGCCACCACGGTGAGAAAAAAAAGAAAAAAAAAAAGATAAATGTGATTACTATGTATAAAATAGTCAACAAGGACCTAACTGTATAGCACAGGGAACTATACTCAATGTTTTGTAATAGCCCATAAGGGAAAAGAATCTGAAAAAAAGCTATCTATCTATCTATCTATCTATCTATCTATCTATCTGTCTGACTGAATCAGTTTGCTCTACACCCGAAACTATCACAACGTTGTAAATCAACTGTGCCTCAATTAAAATATATATATAAAATAAAGATAAACGTGATTAAATTCCCTGAAGATAAAGTGTTAAAACAATTCATACCATTCTCCCTTAAAAGTAATAATAATCTAGAGTATAACTACTGAGAAGGAAAGGCAACTTCGATTTTTTATTATATATGCTTATGTATGATTATTTAATCCTAACACCAACCCCACTGAGACAGCATTATTAATTCCTATGTACAGATTAAAGAAATAGAGGCTTAATAAGGTTAATTTGCACAAAGTCCCGTGTCTGTCCCTTCCAAAAATGAGGTCTTTCCAGTGTACTCATGCTTTATTTCCACATTAATCATTATTATATTAACACCTTTTTTAAAACCTCATAAGAGATACATTCGGTAGATTACTCCTTTCTGCCCGTGCACGCACGGTAAGCAGTGTTGACGTCTCCCCCCTCCACTGCCATCATGTCTAAGTCAGAGTCTCCTTGGGAAGATCCCACATGCCGAGAAGCGGCTGGGCCCGTGAGCCACGGCCGCTGAGCCTGCGCGTCCGGAGCCTGTGCTCCGTAACGGGAGAGGCCACACCCGTGAGAGGCCGGCGTACCACAAAAAAAAAAAAAAAAAAAGAGTTCTTCTGTTGTTCTCTAGGGTCACACTGTCATTTCAATAGGTGGTAAAACTCATGAGAACGGGTTCATAGATTGTGTTTCTTTTGACAAGCATCTTTCTCCTCCTCCAGTGTAAGATAAGTTACTTAACTGGTGCATTCCATTTTACAGTTTACATTGGGCTTTCATAACGGGAGAGGCCACCACGGTGAGAAAAAAAAGAAAAAAAAAAGATAAATGTGATTACTATGTATAAAATAGTCAACAAGGACCTAACTGTATAGCACAGGGAACTATACTCAATGTTTTGTAATAGCCCATAAGGGAAAAGAATCTGAAAAAAAGCTATCTATCTATCTATCTATCTATCTATCCCGAACAGCTGCAGAAGCTCTTCATCGGAGGTTTGAGCTTTGAAACAACCGCTGACGGTCTGAGGAGCCATTCTGAGCAGTGGGGAACGCTCACAGACTGTGTGGTAATGAGGGATGCAAACACCAAGCGCTCCAGAGGCTTCGGGTTTGTCACGTATGCCACTGTGGAGGGGGTGGGTGCGGCCATGAAGGCAAGGCCACACAAGGTGGATGGAAGAGTTGGGGAACCAAAGAGGGCCGTCTCAAGAGAAGAGTCTCAAAGACCCGGTGCCCACTTAACTGTGAAAAAGATTTTTGTTGGTGGCATTAAAGAAGACACTGAAGAACATCACCTAAGAGATTGTTTTGAACAGTATGGGAAAATTGAAGTGATTGAAATCATGACTGACCGAGGCAGTGGCAAAAAGAGAGGCTTTGCTTTCGTAAACTTTGATGACCGTGACTCCGTAGACAAGATTGTCATTCAGAAACGCCGCACTGTGAATGGCCACAACTGTGAAGTAAGGAAAGCCCCATCTAAGCGAGAGATGACTGGTGCCTCATCCAGCCAAAGAGATCGAAGTGGTTCTGGAAACTTTGGTGGTGGTTGTGGCGGTGGTTTTGGTGGGAATGGCAGCTTTGGTCGTGGAGGAAACGTCAGTGGTCAAGCTGGCTTTGGTGGCAGCCGCAGTGGCAGTGGATATGGTGGCAGCGGAATGGCTATAATGGATTCGGTAATGATGGAAGCAGTTTTGGAGGTGGTGGAAGCTACAATGATTTTGGCAATTACAACAATCAATCTGCAAATTTTGGACCTGTGAAAGGAGGAAACTTTGGAGGCAGTTCTGGCCCCTGTGGTGGTGGAGGCCAATACTTTGCCAAACCCCGAAACCAAGGTGGCTATGGTGGTTCCAGCAGCAGCAGTAGCTATGGCAGTGGCAGAAGGTTTTGATTACTGCCAGGAAACAAAGCTTAGCAGGAGAGGAGAGCCAGAGAAGTGACAGGGAAGCTACAGGCTACAAAAGATTTGTGAACTCAGCCAAGCACAGTGGTGGCAGGGCCTAGCTGCTACAAAGAAGACATGTTTTAGACAATACTCATGTGTATGGGCAAAAAACTCGAGGACTGTATTTACGACTAATTGTATAACAGGTTCTTTTCGTTTCTGTTCTGTGGAAAGTGTAAAGCATTCCAACAAAGGGTTTTAATGTAGGGTTTTTTTGTTGTTGTTTTGTTTTTTGGCACCCATGCTGTTGATTGCTAAATGTAATAGTCTGATCATGATGCTGAATAAATGTGTCTTTAAAAACAAAAAACAAAAAAACCTCATTAGACCTTCAGCCATTTAGCTGCCCCAGTTAACTACTTCTAAACCTAAAATACAAAAATACATTAAGATAAGAACTGTGGTTCACCTTCATTCACAGTAACCCTCACTTTTACCCCACTCCATCGTTCAAATAGCAGGTCAGAACTGAAGAACTTATCAGGTTAGTTTAGTCAGGGTTTTCTTTAAGGGTGAGTTGGAGCTGACTCTAGGGAGCCAGCTGTTAAATATTCAGGCTTGCAAACCACTTGTTAAAAGCTCATCCTGAAATTGTCCATGGTCTCCACTCTCGAGACCCTGATCCGGTTGGTGGGTTGGGCATTGGGGGTTTTTAAAACCTCTCTCTAGGTAATTCCAGCCTGCAGCCAGAGTTGGGAAACCACTGCTTTTAAATGGGACCCGTCTTGTCATAGCTGTGTGTTTTCTTGCCTGGGTTAACCTGTATTCCACTTTGCTTGGAGAAAAGTTACTGTAATCTACTTGCTTAGCTTCCAGACATGAGTCCAATGGGACTGAACGAATGCTTGCTTATGTCTTAGTGGAGCAGCCGTGGAAAGAGTTGGCTGGATTTCTGGTTATAATAGCACTGCACAGTCTCTCCTGGAAAATATTTGCATATATTTTTTGGCCCACTTGGGAAAAATTCAAGTATTAAACCAGAGAAAGGTACCAAAGGAAATTAAACCAATTTTTTTGTTTTCTTGTTTAGGCGGCCTATGACGACCATGAAGTCACAGATTATATCTATTAATGTGTAATTTAAGTTTCTGCATTGTGTTGTTTCACTTCGTATTCCTGTGTCTCCTGCTATCTGGCCTGATAGTAGACCTTTAACATTCCTTTATAGTTTTGGCAATAGGTTGCTCAGATGATAACATTTTGCAGTTCTCTGGAGTTACTAATAAACAGCAAATCATTTTAAAAAGTAAAGTATTAATTTTACCCTCAGGATGGAAATGACTGATAGAACTGACAAAATTTAGCTTGACGTTTAGAAGCTCTGTCTGAGTGGAGTTGAGGTGAACTCTCCCCCAATCCCTTTATTTTTGGAAAATGAAATACACCTAAACAGCCTTACTAAAGGCAGAAAATCTGAGAGGAAAAGATAACTAAGGTAAGGTCTAAACTAACATAATTCCCCCCACCCACCCAAAAGAAGAGAATGAAACAGAAGGAAAAACCTCAGAGAGATAAATCCCATCCTATTTAATGGTGGAAAAGAAGAAAATTGAAATATTTTAGCCTGACTGAATTTTGTGACCTACTTATAAAGTCCTGAGGCCAGGGTCTGGTATTTCTAACAGATTCTGCCCTAAAGAGTTAAATATCTGGACAATGCCTAAAAAACATTCTCTGAACTCTTCCCATTGAGAAAATGGCCTTGATTTATATTTCCCTTTTCACATAAATGTGCCATCTTAAGCTGGAGAATGACTTCATGTTGCTGTTCGCTCTGGCTTGCGTATATTCAGGGTCACTGACACACCCTTTCCTGGCCTA
The DNA here is from genome assembly GCF_002837175.3 of Physeter macrocephalus. Taxonomy (NCBI): domain Eukaryota; kingdom Metazoa; phylum Chordata; class Mammalia; order Artiodactyla; family Physeteridae; genus Physeter; species Physeter macrocephalus. The sequence goes on from NC_041218.1 coordinate 49,621,065, forward strand.
TGACTTGTTTGCTTGTTTGTTTATATACTGCTTTGTTCTAATCACTGGCCTTTCATCTTCTTCATTGATTGACTTGTAAAATTTTTATCCTGCTTCCTGAGTGTTATGGTCCAGTCTTGTAGCTAATTTGCTTCCTTCCCCACTGCATTATGCGGATGCTTATTTTTAATCTCTTACTACTCAAAGCGTTGGTTAGAGTAAGGATGGCAACGACGAGATAGTACTTCAATTATTTTTCCTCAACTACATCACTCATAAGAGACCTTCCCAAACAAAACATTTTCCTGACGTGAAGCAAACAATCAAATCAATGCCGATCTGTAATAATAATAGATTATATCTTTATAGTGCACAAAAACATTCACATCACCATTTACTAACCCCACTTTAAAGACAAAGGAAATTGAGGCTCATCTAAGTGAAAACTGGCCCAAGTTCAGCAGTCTCCGAGTGACCCTGTTTTCCACAGCACCAGGATGGGGTATCTTCTTATTTCACATAATTTGTGGAGCATCTATTTTGTTATAGTCACTGTTCCAGGTATTGGGAGTACAAAAAAGCAGAAGGCATAGCCCTTAGGGATTAGAGCTTACATCTCTTAGTAGAAGCAGGTTATACACATGTAGAGCAGACACTTAATGAACATGACATACACACAGGTGGACTAAATTACTAGCATGGATGATTAGCTAGACAGGATAGAGGTACACATAGAGTCATTCTTTCCATACTGTTTTAGTGCAGTTATAATCTATATATTCACATCCACAGAAATGTCTTAGAGATTGTAAGGCAATGTGAATTCCAAAGCAGTTGGAATAAGGTGAGATCAGTGGGAAAGTGATTTGGGGCACACAGTTTTAGAGCATGATCATTATGGTATGTCAGCTTAGGGAATTCGTAAGCAGACCCAGATATGTTGACAAAAGGTATTCTGTAAACCTGGAGTTTTCTGGGCCATCTTCTAAAACCCTGGGAACATAGAGGTAAAGTGGTGAGAGCTTTTGGTATCAGAAGGATCTGGGTTCAAATCCTGGTTCTGCAGCTTGAGAGATGGATGGCCTTAAACCTTTGTAAGCTCGGCCTCCTCACGTGTACATTGGAGACAATGCCTACCTCCCCATGAGGATTAATGTGATAAAGATAGGGACGGAAACAACTGCTTGTGTTAACACCGTCTCTACTTAAACCTCCAGTTTAGAAAGGACATTAGCTCTGAAAGCCCTACTCTGCATCCAAGGCACCCAGTGCGTTCAGGAACCACCGGGTCAGTGGTGGAAATGGCCGACATGTCAGGCTGTCAGGGCTTCTTGAAGTAGCTATACAGCACATTCAAAACAAAGAAAACATTTCCTGCTCTTAACTGAATCCTGCCCTTTTAGAAAGTATTATTTCACCAGCCCTGGCCAGGACCACTTGTGCATGTTTATTTTTTGTCTGTACTAACCTCAGAGAAGATTGATTCCAGGAATGTGCATTACTGGTGGCATTTGCTAATGATGTGCTTTTGGGCATGGGCATATTTTCCAGGGGAAGGGGTGTCATATCTGAGAACAAAAATGACACTATTTGTTATCAGAAATACAGGAGTGTTTAAGATAACCATTTTATGACCAGAGCTGGTAGAAGTAAAAGCGTTAACAGGTTTACAGATTTTTATCGTTTGTCTTGTTGTTTTAGTAAAGGTAGCAATAATAACCCTTTTAATGGTGGAACTTCAGAGCATGAAGAAAATGGAATATTGGATGTTTCTAACAGATACACACACTTATCAACGAGCTCTCTCCCCTCCCTTGTTGAAGGATGCACCCACATAGGCCCAACCGCCATCACTATCTGGGGGGGCGGCACCCCTTTGTCCCACCGTCTCTGTCAGATGCCCCACTGAACATCTCACTGATAAGATATGTCAAGGTCTTAGAGCCATGTAGAGGGCATCTCAAGGTCTTCGGGCCAGGTGACTTTTGAGTACAGTGTCCGGGAAACTCCTTGCCCTCTTTCCTGTGAAGGGCAGAAAACATCCTCAAAGCTGCTCTGAGAGGAGAGGGCATCAGATGTCACTGTTCCTCCACCCAGCCAAGGAGGAAGAGCCCTACAGAGGTCATATAGGTTCTCCAGGGCTTCAGGCTTCAAAACCAAAGTGATGTTGGCTGAGCGGTACCACTCTAGGTATTTACCCAAGAGGAATGGAAGCATATGTCCACAAAAGACAGGTGCAAGGATATACAGGGCAGCTTTATTTGCAATAGCCCAGACTGTTAACTAGGCCATCTCCAGGTACCCATATAAACAAATTGTGATCTGTCCATACAATGGAATACTATTTAGTGATTAAAAAAAAAAAAAAGAACAAAGTACAGTTACACCAAAAAAAAAAAAAAAAAAACAACCATGGATGAGTCTCAAAAACATTATACTGGGGACCTCCCTGGTGGCACAGTGGTTAAGAATCCACCTGCCTATGCAGGGGACACAGTTTCGATCCCTGGTCCGGGAAGATCCCACATGCCGTGGAGCAACTAAGCCCGTGTGCCACAACTACTGAGCCTGCACTCTAGAGCCCGCAAGCCACAACTGCTGAAGCCCGCGTGCCTAGAGCCTGTGCTCTGCAACAAGAGAAGCCACCGCAATGACAAGCTCGTGCACCGCAGCGAGGAGTGGCCTCCGCTCGCTGCATCTAGAGAAAACCCGCGTGCAGCAACAAAGACCCAATGCAGCCAAAAATAAATAAATTTATTTTAAAAACAAAACAAACAAACAAAAAAAACATGACACTGAGTGAAAGGAACCAGACACCAAAGAGTACATATGAAATTCAAGTAGAGGTAGCTGATCCGTAATGATGGAAATCTGAATAGCAGTGCACTCGGGGAATGCGGGGAAGGGTCGTACCCGAGAGAACTTTCTGGACTGATGGATATAGTCCATATCTTTTTTTTTTTTTTTTTTTTTTTTTTTTTTTGCGGTACGCGCGCCTCTCACCGTTGTGGCCTCTCCCGTTGCGGAGCACGGGCTCCGGACACGCAGGCTTAGCAGCCATGGCTCACAGGCCCAGCCGCTCCACGGCATGTGGGATCTTCCCGGACCGGGGCACGAACCCGCGTCCCCTACATCGGCAGGCAGACTCTCAACCACTGGGCCACCAGGGAAGCCCAATAGTCCATATCTTGATTGAAATGTTGGTTACACAAAGGTAGACATTTATCAAACTAACTGAATTAGACACTTAAGATCTGTGCATTGGATTTACCTCAGTTTAAAAAAAAAAAAAAATTGTTGCCCCAGGCAGAAATGAGGAACAGGAGCCCACAACTTCCACTCACTCCTTGAAAGAGCAAAGAGCTTTTCCTCTGCTGTAAACAAGCCATTTAAGAACAAAGGAAGTAAATACACGCAGTAGTTTGAGAAGAAAATCTCTGGAATTTCCTCTCTGTTGAAGAAAGACAGCAGAATCCTTTATTCTTAGCTTTGGAACTCTGCAGAAACGATAGCATGGTCAAATAAAACAATTGCTACACTTATTAAATGAAGACGAACTAGTTGCCAGACACTGGGTCTCAAGACACAGAATCAGTGTTTCTGATAGAAAATTATAGCATCTGGGTCTTCCAATATCCAAAATATTTTGCTTTCCATGAGATAGTGAGAATTTTACAGGAAAGAAAATTAAAGCTGCTCAATTTCAGCCTGCATCAAGCACATCCTCTGAAACTCTAAATAAACCCCATTTCTATAATGGGCAGCCACTTAATAACAGCTTATCTTCAGATTTAATATTTGCAGTAACAAAAAGGCATCAATAATTTATCTTCTAATGAAAATATTTTTGAGTCCTACCATTTTGGCAATACCATGCTTAATCATTTACATTTAGTTATGAACATGAATTTCATCTCTTAACTGTGTTATTGTTTAATCAAACTCAATAAAAATATGTCCACTGTTAAGAATTCCCACAAGAAATCTTGACGGTCTTTATGTCATGTTTCACCTGGTGCTAGAAACATAGTTCATGGCATGGTTTGGCCCTCGATCGTTGTTGCTTTTTCTTTGTCCCAGCAAGGGTCTCTGCACTGGCCAAAAAGTATCAAGAAATATCACAAGATAAAGTTATTTTAAAGGGCACACTCCCTACCCCCCAAAAGAATGAAGTCTCTTTAAGCTAGGGTCCAGAGCTCATTCGTATGCCAGCTCCCATCAGTACACACTTTCACTAATTTTCCTCTGGAAGCAAGTACCAGAACCGAAATACGCGTGCTAAAGAGAGCCACACATTGTAAGCATGGAAAACGGCGCGGATTCCACTGAAAACACAAACAAACAGACGCTCAGCGCTGCCCTACACCTCTACTGGGAAGGTGATGGGGATTTACCACCTGATGAATGCGTCGTAGCCCAGCCAAATGTGTGTGTTTCCAAAGAACCCGTTTCATTTTCCTTCCCGTCTAAAACTCAGCATATTAAAATCAGAGAAGCCCTTTCATCTTCGTGGGTATCACAGCAGCAAACTTATTTTAATGTCTTTTCCATGTGGGTCTACTTTTAACAATAAAAGGATCCCCAGGCGCTCGCAGCTGCACAGCATTACAGACAGAATCTGCAGAAAAATGAGAATGCTTTAAGCTAATTTGTTCTTGCCAAAAAGACAATCCAGGTACAGAATCTCCCTGCTTCTGTCCCCGGGCTTTGTTCATACTCCTTGGAAAGGCACTAAAAGGGAAGTGGTATCTGACAAGAAGGAAGAAACAGGCTGCTGGAACCTTTCTGGTACCTGGAAAGGAAAGGATGCTGGCCATGCACTCAAGCCCCTTGCCACCAAACTTACATAGTTCCTCCTCGGGAAATGGGATGCTGGTGATAATTTATATTCATCAAAACAGCAACAAGTTGGCTTGATCTTATCAGATCAGAAATGTGTTTCATACTCCACTGGACTGAATTTTTTTTTTAATCTAGCCAATTCAGGCTCTCTTTGGTATGGAAACACACATAGAAAATCACCCCTGAGAATCTAAAGTTGGTTGGGAGACCAGTATATAGGAATTTGAAATCTAATCATGCCATGATGTGCTGTGTTTTCTACCTAGATACCCGATTATTACTTTTTTTTTTCTAAAGGCAAAAAAGGTAGCCAAGGTGTTCCAGATGCTTACACATCCAAGAACAAGTCACTCTCAGGGAAACTGCTTTTCCTCTTGTCAAAATAATTTTGAATAAAATAGCTAGATGGCACCCGTCATTACCTACCAGCTAAGACATCTCTTTGCAGCCTGGGTCTGGGAGGATTTTTAGTTTTCAAATAGATATATTTTTCAAAATTACCATAATTTCCAAGTAACAAGAAAAAATACATGTAAAGCAGATTTCTTTTATAGCAAATAGTGAAAATGGTACTTTCCATGTGAGCTCTCTCGAGCTCTCTATATGTTATATAACTGGATCCTAGTGAACATCCTCGTCACAACGTTTGACTTAAAACAGTTGCATAGGGAATTCCCTGGTGTCCAGTGGTTAGAACTCCGCGCTTTCACTGAAGCGGGCCTGGGTTTGATACCTGTTCAGGGAACTAAGATCCCGCAAGCCACAGGGCACGGCCAAAAATTTTTTTTAAATAAATTTTTAAAATGTAAAAAAAAGAAAGAAAACAGTTGTATAGAATCTTAAACTCAGGGGTGGAAAGAACCTCGACATGATTTTCTATTGGCTGTCCTTTTCCAGTTTCTGTCTGCCAGGCAGAAATGTATGGTGTGTTGGGAGATTTTGATTGACATATATACACTAATATGTATAAAACAGATAACTAATAACCTACTGTATAAAAAATAAATAAAATAAAATTGAAAAATTGAAAAAAAAAAAAAGAAAAGAAAAGAAAGGTACGTTGTTACTCAGGCTGAACTCCAAGGCTCTAACAATTACCAGGACCAGTGCCAGGCATTCAATTTAGGATGATGTTTTTGAAACACGATCATGATCCTGTATCTTGAACAGGCCCCCAAGTGACACCCTTAAATGACCACTTTCTAATATTAGAACTTTGGGGCTTCCCTAGTGGCGCAGCGGTTGCGCGTCCGCCTGCCGATGCAGGGGAACCGGGTTCGCGCCCCGGTCTGGGAGGATCCCACGTGCCGCGGAGCGGCTGGGCCCGTGAGCCATGGCCGCTGAGCCTGCGCGTCCGGAGCCTGTGCTCCGCAACGGGAGAGGCCACAACAGTGAGAGGCCCGCGTACCGGAAAAAAAAAAAAAAAAAAAATTAGAACTTTGCATAAAGTTCTAGGCCATGACTGTGTTGACAGTCTCCCTAAAATTCACCTTGGTGAAGTTCATTTTGGCAGAGCATGTTGACGCTACCAACAGTATTTCACTGGCATTAAAAGGAAACAGTCTTTGAAAAAAATGTTTAATTAGAGCCACTTGGTTTCAGTAATATATGTGTATATAATTTAGAATATGCTATGTTGTACCTAAAGGAAAATTATTTTCGTAAGACTAACAAAACTTGACAAACGATTAACTTTTAAAAGCATATAATTAAAATATTACAGCTCAGTTGTGAGTGAGGTGCCAGAGGGCGCCTGCCTGGAGATGCTTGTGACAGGCTAGGTGGGTTCCTACCACCACCTGTGAACAACACACCTCAGCCTGGAGGGTTTTTTTCCCCTGGGAGATGAATAAGACCTTTTTGGAAACTAAAACCATAAAATTAAAATTATGAAGTAACTACAAGTATAAAAATTGGAATTAAAAATTTTTTTAAATCAGAGTTTCTGGAATAACTATATAATAAACATGCATTACAGAAACATACTATTGGTAACTAATACATGGTACTTGGCAAGTAAATAACAAATTGAAAGTTTAGTAGAATCCAGTTAACACATTTGTAAATAATCTATAGGGCTGTGTTTCCTAAATGAATAAGTAATAAATATTCCAAAGAAGATTTTTTTTTCTCTCTCTCTCCTCTTTTTTTTTTTGGCTCACAATAAAGATCTATTTTCTGGCATCATCAAAAGAAGAAGGTTTGCCAAGACCAGAAAGCTTGTGCTTTGCCATGTAGGAACCCTTTAGCTAAAGCTATAAATGTGGCATACTGAATGAACATTGTCATTTTAATTCTGTCAAGCAAGAATGGCAAACTGGAAAATGAATTATGCTATATTGGAAAGTAGGTTCATTTTCATGGTAGCTGTGCCTCTTTAAAAATAGCATCTCACAGCCTCCTAGAATTTATGTTCACTTTGTCTGTATTTTCTATTATATAATAGTATATGTTGGAAAGATGACAGGGCTGAAAAGTGAATGGATATTTTCTCGGAACATTGTGCCTCTTTTATCATCTTCCAGAAGATGGCAATTTGTGGCTCCTTCAGAGTGATATCAGGTTCTTGTCTAGAAAGTGCTCTGAGTGGCCTGAATTTATTAACCTAATAAACCATATTGTTACTTAGGTGCCTGGTTAATAGTTGTTGTTGACTCTTCTCGTTGACAGAGCAAGAAACTAAACAGAATCAGTTCTGAATGCCGGTTCTTTGCGGGCTGGTAGTAAGTCATCTTCCCTCACCCAAAGGAGCTCCAGGACTTAAAGTTGACTCAAGGGACCGGAGCCTGGGGTGACTAAATCTGAGGTCCTGGGTTTGATTCCCATGTGGGCCAGTTCACTTGGCTCCATCCTCGAGCCCTGAACAATGCCCTTGAGGCTGGTTGAACATAGTGCCTTCAAATCTCTCAGGAAAGAGATGGTGGAGGTCTGGTCAACACAGCTAGGGCGAATCAGGTTCCCAAAGATTTGCCTTACTCTCTGGCTTGGCCCAAGGGGATCAAGGCCAGTGTAAAAATATGGTTATGAGGAAAACCAACTCGGATAAACAATAAGGTCCCACTGTATAGCACAGGAAACTATATTCAATATCCTGTGATTAAACCATAATGGAAAAGAATATGAAAAAGAATATATATAACTGAGTCACTTTACAGCAAAAATTAACACAACATTATAAATCAACTATACTTCAATATTAACAAAAAAAAACTCATGGGCTTCCCTGGTGGTGCAGTGGTTGAGAATCCGCCTGCCGATGCAGGGGACACGGGTTCGTGCCCCTGTCCGGGAGGATCCCACATGCCGCGGAGCAGCTGGGCCCGTGAGCCACGGCCGCTGAGCCTGCGCGTCTGGAGCCTGTGCTCCGCAACGGGAGAGGCCACAGCAGTGAGAGGCCCGCGTACCGCAAAAAAAACAAAACAAAACAAAACTCACAGTGCATGTCTGTGAAGTAGTCTCAATGGCCTCAATTTATTCAGTGACAGAGCAGCAGTATTGCTGTGACATGTTCATCTCCATGGTCTTTTGTGTTCAGTACAAATGCCCTTAGAATAGTCAAAAGAATAGGAGACTGACAAAGACGAATTGGTAAAAATAAATGTCTTAAGACTGGGGCGGCCTCAAACCATTTTAGTACTTGTTGCTGAGAAAGGGCAGAGATTCTGTGACTTGGATGGAAGGGGGTCCGTTCCACTTCCTGCTCTCTTTAAAGTGACGGTCAGAGAGCAGCTCCCTCCCCTCCTCCACCCCGTGGGAGAGGATTTCCGGGGGAGTGGCTTCATTAGCTAAGTTGTCATTTACCTTAACACCCCTGAATTTCGGAGGTGCGTGTTACTGCCCCACACTCCTCCTGATGAAAGGAAGCAACAGAGGAAAAACAACATGCCATAAAATAGCATGAGATCTTTACACTGTGGAATTTTAGAACCAGAAATATGTGTCACAATCACCTTAGCTATTGTAATTTGTAAGTTATGACCAGCATTTTTTAAAATAAGGAAAGAAAGAAATAGAAAATATGGTGTTTCACACTTAGCAAGGATAAATATTATCTGAGGAAACTTGTAGTTTTGTGTGTGTGTGTGTGTGTGTGTGTGTGTGTGTGTGTGTGTGTTATTTTCTGAGTGGTGATATAAAATGTTTATTTTTTTACCAGATCATGGTCAGAAAATTTGAAAGCCAGTGACCTAGACTCACTCTTTCATGCAAGTGTAGTGTCAAGCCCAAGGTCATGTGGCCCAATTCGGTCAAAACAGTATAAAGACCCAACCTGCCTGATTTCCATTCTAGCGCTTATTCCTGTCAGTCACACTCCAGCCAAGGCAAAATACTGAGTGTGTTCTCATCATCAGTTGTGCTGTAATCGCAGTTCTTCATTCACGAGACCTCATCAAACCGTAGCATTACAATTTCTTCTGGGCCTGCAGATCCCGGAATGTTCCCAGGTTCCCCATTCCCTGAAAGAACACAGGGTCCTTCACTAGAGCTTAACCACAAAGAGGAAGAAAAATGTTCGTGTTTCGGTGTGCCCTTTTTTTTTTTTTTTGGTAGAGATTTCTCATTGATCACTTATCCATCTTAGGCAGTAACTGAGCACTCAGCATGAAGACCATCATTAGATACATCTGAATAAAGTAAAGGTGGGAAAAGATACAGTCTATACCCTGAGGGACTCAAGGGAAAAGAGAAGAAACTGTGTCACAACAAAGGTACCAGTGAGAAAACTGTGTCTGATATTAGTGCAAGATAATATGAGAGCAGACGGGTGCCAATGGCAAAGAAGGCTCCAGTGTGGGACAGGTGTGGCCCAGAAGGGCTTCTGGACGTGATCTCCCACCAGAGATGTTTTGTGTTTGGAGGTGAACCTTGGGGAGTGCAGGCTTCATTTCCCTTCACAGAAGGCCATTTTTTTCCCTCCCAAAGAGTCAGCTCACCAGAACTCAGAGATTTCAAGACAGGTGTTTTCTCTCTCGGCTCTGTCCTGGGGTAGGTGAAAATGATTTCTTCCAAATATTGAAGGAACAGATACTGCCACCTACCTCTATGGGTCCCGTAAAACCTGAGGTGAAAATAGTTGTGAGTTCCTCTGGGTTTTAGCACTGTGACACTGATATTTTTGGAAGCATTTTACCCCATACCTAGTTCAGACCATTGTATCTTTACATGGTCGCTTCTAAAGATCTAAAGTTGCTGAGAAAGCTGAAATAATTTGATGTAGAAAATATGAAGCAGACAGATGGTCGGTATTTCCCTATCCTTGGTGAAGGCTCAGCCCTCTCAGTCGGAGGTCTGGGCAGCCTTCATTTTTTGTTCTCCCCTACTACCCTGAGTTGATCTTTCTGACTAGTACTCTTGTTCCCCTTTCCTGTGTCCTTGTTTTGACAGGAAGGAAAATAAACGTAGCCAGTGATAAAGCTGGGAGTGTGGCTTTCCAACTGCAGCCTCTGCCAGAGCCTAACGCCCTCCCGGTAGCCTGCCCTCTGAATGGTAATTAGTTGGATGGGAATTTTCACAGGGGCCTCCCCCTCGGAGCAATTTCGCCAAAGAGTAACCCTCTTGTCTAGACCGTACAAACCCATAAAGTCATCGCTAGCTGGGATTTCCAAGCTACAGAGCAGTAATAGAAAAGCCTGCCTCTAGTCTTAGGGGATTTTTCAGTATAGAGTGCTCATTGTGGAAACCTGCCCTACACACCAGCATGCAGACCTTTCTCCAGGAAGAGGGACAGAAAGTCGCCCGCCGCCTCCATCATCCCTGGGAAGACACCCCTCACCATCTCTGCTGTGTTGGGATTTATACACAGCCTCACCCACGCCTTGCATTTTAAACCCGGGACACTCTCCTGGATTTTATTTGTGCAACTGATTTTTGAGAACGATCCAACTGTGCCTTTTACTTTCTTGTTTGCCAAAGCTAATTATTATTAGTGAGATAAAAGCACTTTTAATACTTGACGTTTGAAGAAACTAGACTGGCATAACTTAGCCAGGGAAAGATGAAAAGGATTCAGACTTCAGATCCAGTGCTCTTACCACTGTCGGTACTTAGCACAGTATTGACAGCTGTTGCAACAGTAACGTGGATGAGACTGGAAAATGGAAACGTGCACTTTGGAGGGAAGGGGACAGAAAGGGCAGGGTGTGTCCTGAGCCCCCTCAAATTCTCTCCTAAGAGTAGGCGTGAAATCAGGTAACTGAACTCTGTTGAGTCCAGTGCAGTTGGCTTTTCAGAAGCAATGTTAAAACAGAGATTACCTAAGGAGGAAAGCAAATCAAGAGGTATGATTTATGGAAAAAAATATTTATGGAAGCAGAGAGCCCCTCTGGTCCCTACCCCAGCTTGGTGAGGGGCATTAGTTAGCCTGTGGTATGCCTGCCTGGAGTAATAAGAATGACAATGTTCGTCACCTGTGTCAGGACGCTTAGAATGTGTTGGGTGCTTTGCTGAGCACGTGATTCACATCCCCACTTTATATATGAATGGAAACCAGAAGTTCAGAGATGTTGACTAACTAACTTGCCTGAGGGCACACAGTAAGTTTGGGTGCCTGGATTTTAACCTAGGTCTGCCTTTCTCCAAAGCCCACTCCTGTTGGCTGTCCTCTCTGACTCCTGAAAATGTGAGGTATGACTGATTCATTTGTGTGCCCTTCAGAAGTAAGTGCTCAGTACCTCCTGTGCTCCTAGAATGATTATTTTTCAGGTGTCACTTGGAGGTATTATTGTTCACACACAGAACAAACATCTGAGTGCCTGCTACATGCCAAACATATGCACAGAGATGAAAGACGTCACCCCTGTCCTCAAGTAGCCCAGAGACCAGCAGGGGAGACAGACGATGAAACCCACACAGGATGCTAGGTTCCCCGGAGAGACGAGCTTGGTGTGTACACAGCCTTGGGGTGGGGAGTCACAGGAGACATTTTGGAGGCGATGATATCCAAACGGAGTTTTAGAATGAACACATCTTAGTCAGATGAAGAAAAAGAAGAGGGTGTACGAGGCTGGCTGGTTCGAATGGGTGGGGAGGGAGAATAAATGCCCAGACAACAAAAGTTTGCCCAGTTTTGTAAGTGTAACGTGAAGCCTTTGGAGGGTTTTAAACAGGAGAATGTCAAGATTGGCTTGACATTTTTAAAAGATTATTCTGACAGATGAATGAATGTTGGGGGTGGTTATCTATTGCAGCAGTACCAGGAGAGATGGCAAGGATGGGACTGGGCTAGTGGGGGCACATGGATGGACTCGGGATATTCTGGAAGTAGAGCCTGGAGGAGCTGGATGAGTTGCTGGAGGAGGAAAGCGAGGAATGACTCCTGGGTTCTTTGCCGCACAGCTGAGTGGATGGTGGTGCCGTTCCTGAGCACGGGGGGCGGGGACTGGAGCAGGTTTTCCAGGGCGGTACACAGTCAAGAATTCTTTTAGAATCAAGACATGATCTTAAATCATCATCCACCTCTGTCATGATGTACTGTATTTCAGGAGTTCCCTAACTTACCCACTGACCTGGGAGCATCTTCAAAATATGGATTCCAGGACCCGTCCTAGGTTTTGTGAGTCAAATTCCAGGAGTAGAACAAGGAATTGGGAGCTTTCAGCAGCTCCCAGGTAACTTTAACACTGCCAGCCCACTCTCAGTTCAGGGACATTGTTTGAGAACCACTGCTCTATTTCATATTTGCCAAGGCCAGTCTTGATGACCTGAAGGCCATTTGAGCAATATTCCTGCCCAGATGCAAAACCAGTGTCTCGCCACACCCTGTCTCCCATCGCTCCTTGCCCAGTGAGCTACAGCAGCTTTCCCAGATAAGTCATTCTGAAACTAAAGTAAAGGTTTGCTGACTGGCCTGATTCAGGCTGTGCTGCTTTGATGTTTTTCCCTCAGTGTCAGGCACATCCTAATAAGTGGGGAACCTTGAAAGATTAGCATTTCCCTAAGGGACAGGAATGTTCCCGTATATTCATGTTTTCCCTAAGGACCTAAGACTCAGATATCTGTTTGAGTGATCTGATCCTCATAAATCGGTGGGTTGGTTCTGGAAATCCCACAAGCCTGGGCCTTCTTGAGAGATTTATGGCACTTCCCGCACGCACTGGGGCCAGGAATAACATCGCAGCCCCCTCAGTACTTCCGGTTTTCGTTCCTGAGGGGGTGGCGAGGGAAGGGAAAGGTGTCCTGGACCAATACCACTTTGAGAGAAAACTGTCCAGACTTAGTTTCCAAAACCTCAGAAAAAGCCTCCCGTTCTGCTAAGGGTATAATAGTTTTCTGCCCTCTCCGCCTCTCTCCCTGGGGTTTCCCCAGCCTCATCTCCTCTCCTGAACTGATTCCATGGTGTGGGAGCAGGGCCAGAACTGGCTCGAGCCCACGGACGCACTCCGAGATGGGGCTAACCTCCTCAGGCAGTGGTGGCCTTAGACCTTTAGCAGGCAAAGTGATGCTGAACTTTAGATAAGCTCATTTACACTGTGTTTTAAGATTCTTCCAAAACAATGTGAATTCATTCCCTCTCGCCCCGACCACTGAGATGACCATCCCAACAAATTACACATTATGTTGATGGAAGCCAGTATGATTGATTTTTAGCCCACGTGATACTTACCCCAGAGCATCTGCATATACCTTAGCAGCGTATCAGACAAGAATCAAAAAATGTTATACCAACTCTCTAGAAAATACACGACCGGGGGGCTGGGTTTAATGACTGTGCTGGAAGACCCAGTGCTGAGGTCTGCAGAGGATGGAGAGGTGAGTAAAAAAGAATCACTGTCCTCAAGGAGATGCGAATCTAGTTGCAGGGGAAGACAAGTGTGCAAATAAAGCTCCTATCAGGCCCTGAACCTGAGAGCCTTAAATTAAGTTTATAATGGTCAAAGGAAGAAGTCACTTTTACTTGGCAACAGTTCAATTAGTATTTCATTACCTGGGGAAAGTAGCATCGGAGAGAGACTTTTAAGGATGGGTGTAGGGGACTTCCCTGGTGGTCCAGCAGTTAAGAATCTGCCTTCCAATGCAGGGGACGTGGGTTCGATCCCTGGTCAGGGAACTGAGATCCCACATGCCGCAGGGCAACTAAGCCCACGCGCGTTAACTACGGACCTTCTGTGCTCTGTGTTAACTACTGAGCCCGTGCACTCTAGAGCCCGCGTGCCGCAACTAAGACTCAACACAGCCAAATAAATAAAATATTTAAATTAAAAAAAAAAAAAAAGGATGAGTGCAGGTAAGGGTGAGAGGGTAGGGACTGTGTATTCCAAGCCCCCAAAACCTAGCCAGGTAGCACAGAGGTGGTTTGGGGACCAGTGATGGTTTACACACCGATTTGATTGGTGTATTGGATTCACAGAGCATACGCCTGGGTATAAGAAACTTAAATGCTAGGTTAAGGAATTTTGTGTTTAATAGACTTGGCAGTGGGGAACCATTTTTAATAAGAGAGGTAACTAATGCGATCAGATAAGAGTGGTATTATGGATTGAGGCCCTCTGGGGGAATGTTAATTAGGCAGCAGAAGGAAGATGACTTGGAGGGCAAAGACGCTGGGGGCTGGTCGGTCAGGGGGGAGGTTATTTCCATAGTCACGGTGAAGGTATGGAAATAGATTTGGTTTTCTTGACGAAGTTTCTGCATGTTGGATGGGAAATGACTTAATGTGGAAGGCTTTTCAGCGCGGTTCTGTGTTACCCACGAATCCCTCCCAGTTGATAGAAACCTGCCCACTTGCTCAACAGAAGTAAACCTCGCAGACGTTGGAATGTTTATGTTCGGCCCAAAATGGCTCTGGTTTTTTACACAGCTGTAAAGTGTATTTAACTCCCAAATATAAAACACTTCTTGACTACTGTTTCATAGCTTCATAAAACGGGGCTCAATTGTGTAGGTGCTCTGTGTTGTCATCCCCTATCTTTCTACGCAAATCTGTTTCCTGATATTGTTATTCCAACGGAAAAAAAATTCAACCCAGCATAAACTACCTTTTTTACAAGCAGCCGTCAGAAGAAAGCCCCAAAGACAATGAGGACCCTCCACATTTATATTTTTAACTCAAGATTACAGTCCTAACCAGCAGGGACACAAAGTCGCTTTAATTATGAATGTTTCTCATTGTGGTTCTGAGTGTAAGTCAGTAACAGATGTTCATTTTCCCCCAGCTCAACTGTTTTTAATTCTTGGACATGAAGAGAGAAATCTTTCAACGTGAGCCAAAGTTCAGTTAACATCCCTGGCTGAGGGTGGAAAATGCCCTACTTTGTTTTTTTCTCAGCCATATACCTGCTTTGACTGCCTGTGCCACAGAGGACCAGGGGAAAGAGTCCGGCTGGCATGGGTTTTATTACTGCAAAGTTAATTTGCAGATTAAGCCTTGGGTGGGCGGGGTCTGTTCCACCTTTTAGATATTTATTTATTTACTCTCTTTCAGGTATAAATAAAATTGCACTGTAAAACGTTGCAGCTTCATTGCAGGAAACCCAGTGCATTTTTTATTGTTGTTGTTGTCGTTCTGCAATGGTTAAGAGCTTGTGTTTTCTTTCTTTACATGGAGCTGTAGAAATCTCGCATGAGAATATATTTACAGCCAAGGCCGTGTGACTTGGTTTGTCGTGTTTTTCCTCTGCTCTGTGGAACAGACGGCTGTTCATTATTGAAAGGCCTTTTTCTCCCGCGAACAGAGTTTGCGGGGAGGGGAACATTTATGTGAGAATGCAGAATGACTTCCAGAGACTACGGGCACTCTGGCTAGAAAGCCTCCACAGCACCCAGTGCAGGGACATGAGAGCAATTCGCTTTCGGGCCCCAGGTGTATTTTGGCTGCATTTTCTGAAGTGCGTCGCGCTGAACAGAGCACATGCCTGACAAGTTCCTGTTTGATCGTCGGAGGCAGAACCGCAGCTTCACACGCTTCTCTTTCTGGAACCCACCCCCAAAAGATTGGCACCATCATATCATTTACATTTGGCTTGGCTTTCTAAACTTTCACCTTTTATTCTATTTTATTTATTGCGGGGACGGGGTGGGGGTGGGGCGCCACAAGGTTTGCAGGATCTTAGCTCCTCGACCGGGGATTGAACCCAGGTCTCCAGCAGTGGAAGCGCAGAGTCCTAACCACTGGACTGCTGGGGAATTCCCCACTTTCACCTTTTAGAAAAAGATAGCCATGCGTTTCTCTTGGATGCCAAAACTTAAAGATTATGCCTCTGAAGTCGTCTGAAAGGGCCATTTATAAACACAGACTGTGCAGGTTGCTTGGACTCCGATGACGTTGCCCATTCCAGAGGTTTTCTTGTGTCTCCCCAAAGGTCCGCTGAATATCAGTTCACTAATCCTATTTAGGCCACTGGAAAATGCTTCCTTTATAATCTGCAACACATGGAGTATCCCATTAGGAAATCTGTAGATGACATATGGCTTACAGGACTTGCAAAGGGTCGTTGGTTTGCCTTTGGATAAGAAGTAACATTCTCCTTACAGAGCAAAACCAATGCAAACGAAGAAGTAGTTAGTAGACCTGAGCTGAAAAATAGGAGATTGACTAAGGGTTGTAATAATCGCATTTACAAACGTCACCCCCTTGGCACGCGGGACTGGCTGCCTCTCCAAGGTCCACCTTTATGCCTGTGTGCCGGGATGGATTTGAAAAATGGACCATCTAGATTTAGTGCTGGCCACAAATAGAACTCCAGACCATAATGGAGGGAGGAGGATGGGGCAGTAAAGTTGTCCAGTGGCGTGAGAACTTAGAATTGAAAATTCTCACCTTCATCTTCCCTTCAGGACCAAACTTCTACCTTGACATTAGAGTGACAGTTGGAGAGAAGTGTTTTGACCTCCTACTCCTTAAATACTCGTGAAGCTGCATCTGTGTATACAGATCGTGGCTGGGGGCTACGTGAACTCGGTCGAAACTACCTAGGAAGCATCGCTAACTACCTGTAGTTTCCAGAAAAAGATAGCCATGGGTTTCCAGAACTTACTCTTTCAGCGTCACATTCTGAAAGGTAAACAGGCAGCTGGTGTGGGTAAACACAACCTTGGAGGACTGTGGGTGTCCACTGGGCGAACCCCTGGGTGTCCACTGGGCGAACAAGTTTTAGACAGTGTAATGTGCAGTCTCTGTGCAATGAGGGAGGTCTCTGTCCTCTGGCTTGCAGGTGCTGGGTTTCCCATTTATTTGACCCAGGGAAACCACTGACAGGACATCAGCTTGGGGAGGAGGTGTCCAGGACCTGGGTATCAGACATCTGCCCCTGCCTGCACCTTTGCTGAGTATATGACCAGGGACAGGTCACCTCCCCAGGCCTCAGTTTTGTCCCCTGTAACAGGGGAGTTTGGCACAAAAGACCTGAGGTCCTTTGCAGCCTTGAAACGTTGCCACTTTATGACCCAGTAATGACAACTTATAAAGGTCAAGCTTGGGTGTTTTAAAATCAGTCGGGAGGTAAGTACAGACGGTGCGCTCAGGACTTGTAGGCGCAGGAGAGACGCACAAAACTGAGTCCAGGCTCTCTTGGAACTTAAAACAGACCTGGAAGACATACATGAAAGGGGCAGGTAGAAACCAGAGCAGAGGTAGAAAGGCAGGAGCTGAGGGAGGTGCGAAGTCAGAGCAGTGAAAATACCTCCTCTACGTTCCTGAGGAGAGGAGCTAACAGGGGGGACTTTTAAATGAGGCTAGAGAGCTGGGACCAGCTCATGGAAGGCCTAGGAGTATGAGATGCAGAAATTCAAAATAAATTCTTCCTTCACTTTGCATAGAGTGTCAGATCTTGGTAAAGAAATACCATTTCCTAACTATAAACATGAAGGAAGTGGCAAAAGGACAGTGAGATGGTATCTTATGTCACTGGGTTTCTATTTTTTGTTTTTTATGGACAAGGCCTTCTTCCTCCCACATGTTGGAAATGGCGGGTGGGGTGTCTTCCTGGCCTGCCCTGTCCCGGATCATTCTGGAAAACAGGCCAGAAGCAGCCCCGCAGCACCCACATCCTCTGTGGAATTACCACACAAGGAGGCGACCCACATAGTAGCCCCTGCTGAAGTTTGATAATCTGTATTGGAAACACTGGGGAGGAAGGGGGGAGGGGAAGAAGCAGGTCAATGCCACAATGTTTGCGTCTCCGGGTTGGTGCCTTCAAGACACAGCTGTCTAACGTCTCAGAAATCTCTGATCCGTCCTCATCCATTATAATAAAAATTCCCATCCAGACTGGCCACAGGCAGTGCAGGCAGAACAGAATTCACGCACCTGATGATTTTGGAGTCCGATCTATAAATAGATCATCCATCACATTTCCATGGGAGCGTTTGGGCTGAGTGGGTGGGTCTTTTGTTATTTCTGTTGCAGCCTGTCTGGGGACCAAGAGGTGTGGTTTATTAGGCCAGGACTGTTCCTGTTTTCAGCCTTCAATAGATATCTAATGATAAACCCTTGGTCTTGTTACTAAGCCGTAGGAAAACATCTTGTTTATCGCCGTGTGGCATTTATATGGCATCGTTCTGTTAGGCATGACGTACTTACTGTAAACACAGTGAGAGGAAGCAGCCTGCACATGTCGGATTTCCATCTAACAATGCCTGTGTCCAGGGAACCCTGAAGTGGCCTGAAGAGGGGCAAGGTTGGAGGAGAGGAAGGAGCCCACCACCTCTATTTTGGACAAGGAGGGAAGAAGACGTGCTATCATGTGACCAGGTCTGTGATGAGCTTGTTCTCTGCTGGGCACCGTAAAAAGCCTTTTCCGTGTTCCGGCTCAGTTTGCACCACGGCTGTCAGGTAGATCCTGTTGCAGGTCTCATTGTTCAGGTGGGGTAACCGGGACTTGAAGGAGATGGGTATGTTCCCTAGGATCTCACAAACAGGATTTGAATTTTGGCATCTGAGTCCAGGAACCACGCTCCTATCACTAGGCAACCTCTCGTGGCCAGAGCTGATGCGTATGAAAGTCACAGCAACAGGGAAAGCTCAAAGCCACTTCTGAAGTCAACTCTGACCAACTGAAAGGAAGCCAGTCTTCCGAGGACGTCTTTGTCACAGAACATCTGCCAGGATGGGCTAGGGCAGGGTAACTGAGGGAGCCGGCTGCCAGGCCACAGCAAGCCACCCCACATTCTTGTCCAAGGTGAGAAAATCCAGGGAGGCTGACCAAGAACAGCACGCGGGGCAGGTAAATCTGGAGGCAGTGGCCAGGTGGCCAAAACACAGGCCAGAGCAAGCCAGGAGGGAGAGGCGTGAGAACGGGAACCAGCCCCGCGTGGAACATCGTAGCTGAGCCTGAGGACGACAGGGGCAGGAACCAGCCATGGCCACGGGAAATCGGGCAACTTTGTGGACCTCTGCTGCTCCTGGGGTTCTGACACTGACCCTGGATTTTAAAAGAGCCACTGAGCAACATCCATCATCCTGGTTGGCTCTTTAATTTGTGAAATCATGTGTGTCTGCTCAGCCAATGAAAATACTAACAACAGAGAGTGCTATGTGACAGGTACTGGTTTAAGCACTTACATAGATATTGACTCACTGAATTCTCTGATGTGGGTTCTTTGGCAAAGAGAAAGTTGAGTTGCCCGAGGTTACCGAGCGATTCAGTGAAGGAGGCGGCATTGGAATCCAGGCTGTCGGGCCCCAAAGCGTGCGCTCCTGGCCACGTGAGATACTGCCAAAGAAATAGAAATACAGGCGAAAGCATTGTCAAGGTCGCTGGATGGTCACACTAAGACCTTGGACTTCAAGGCCTGCCGCTACACCGGGGCCCGGGAGAAGCTTGGTAACAGTCATGTAGGGGATGAAAAGGACCATGAGTAGGAAAAGCCGCGCTCTCCCCGTCTCATCGAGCCGTTACCCTCGGGCCTGGATGCAGAAGTCAGACTCATTTTTATATCATGCTTGAGACAATCTCTGTGACCAGGAAATTCTTGGCCCTGCAGTTTCTCCCAATTGCTTTGGTCGAGGTTTGTCGCTCACGTAACGTTTCACCAGATTTAAACGCGGCCCTGATGATTATGAAGGCAGCCTGCTATGTGCAATATGTAAAAATGACATTCCCGGGGCTTTCAGGAAGCTGCCCCGTTAAGAAGCCAAATAGCCTTCTTAAAAATCACAAGTACTCTCATAAAACTCGTTTTTCATGTGGCCCTGGCTAAAGTTTCCGCGTGGGATGAAGTGTGAAACAAAGCTTTTATGGGAGCTCGTCGAGATTTCTGGGCACTTACAGTGACTCTCATGACATTATTCCCCAGAGAAGCAACGTATTTTCTGTGGTGGCACATTTTCAGGTCCTCAGCTGGGTGTGGAAAGAGACGATGACTCTGTTGCCCTAGAAACTGGTTTTTGCTGGCGGACCCTGGTTACTTCTTACCTTGATTATTGCATCATTTTTCTGGATATCCATCCTCCTCCTCTTCCCAGCCCTCCCCTTTGAGCTTCCTCTTGGCATAAAAGTGTCCATCCTGCCTGTCCATATAGCACATTAAATTTATAGTTAGAAAGGAAAACACCATTCCAATACCCAGCCCTGGCAAGCGCCTCTGTATCGCAGAGAAGGCTGCACTTGTTTCAAAAGACAGTCCTCTGCTCCCATCGCTTCCAGAGTTCACATTATTGAGAGCAGGGCACTTCCCCACTGGAGGAACCCACGGTGTGATGAGCTGTCGGGGGGCCCTTGTCACACTGCACACCTTGAAGGCAGAGAGACTGCTTGTCTCTTTCACCCCCGGGTCTCCAGTATTATGGGTGAATTAATGAAAAATAAGTTCAGGCTTTTAACCCTGAATGAGCAGTCTGTTTATTTCTGACAGCATGAGAAATCACTCTCCTCGTCCATTGTATTAGAAGTGCAAACTACATTTTAGGCATTTTTTTTTTTTTGTGGTATGCGGGCCTCCCTCTGCCGTGGCCTCTCCCGTTGCGGAGCACAGGCTCCGGACGCGCAGGCCCAGCGGCCATGGCTCACGGGCCCAGCCGCTCCGCGGCATG
>NC_041218.1:49641995-49647723 GCF_002837175.3 Physeter macrocephalus
CAGGCAGACGCGCAACCACTGCGCCACCAGGGAAGCCCATCTTAGGCATTTTTGTCCATGCATTTTAGACAGATGACTCTAACCAGATGATTTCTCTCTGGCTTTGTCCATACCTGGCCATCTCTTTCAAGTCTAGACAATTTTAAGTTACTGATTAAAATAATAATACCATCCAGAGTTGATGTTGTACAGAACTATGTGCCAGAAATTAATCTAAGCACTTTATACATATTAAATCATACAATCTTCTCAACAGCCCCATGAAGTTAGCTCTAATATTTTTCCATTTTACAGATGAGGAAATGGAGGTGTAAAGAGGTGGAATAACAGGTCTAAGGGCACGAGGTGGTAACAGCAGAGCCAGAATCCTAATACAGGCACCTGCTCCCAGGTCCCTGAATTACCTGCCTTACACACAGCCTCTGGCCAGGGTTCGGCTGGTTTCTGTGGTTGTGCTAATCGGGTTTAATGGGAGATGGCGCTCTTGTGTGCGTGCATCTCACAGATTGTGATCCCAATGGCATCATCAGTGTTCTCTCATTTTATCATACACAAATTGTCGTGTGTATTAAATAAGCGTAATTACGAAGCACAAAATATGTATGCTACATACAGATACCTGTGTGCATCGTGTCACGTGATTCCATCCTTCTGGTGCACAGGGCCTCTGCCGTGGAGTCCCTTCATCCCCAAAAGACTGGCTGAGCCATGCTGGGTGCTGGGGTCTGCCGGGAGTTAGAACAGCCCAGCCGGAGGAACCCACCCTCTGATGGCAATCTCCCAGGAGACACGTGAGGGTGACGGGCAAGACAAGTCTGCCAGCCGCCCTTGGGCACACCCAGACCTCCCCCTTCCCGGCTCCCCTGCGGCTCCTTCCCAGCGCCGGGCAGGTGTGATTCTCTGGGTCCAGCCACTCACCCCTCACAGGCACCTGCTTGCTGGCCAGTCCTCCTTAGCTCAGCTGCAAGATTCGAAACTCTGAGAACCTATTCTGTTCAGCAACCTGATGACAGCTGGTAATAGAGTCCAGGGCACCCTGCAGGAACTTTGTAATTCAGCAGAAGGGCCCTGAATGACTTGGGGCCATTTCTTGGAAGCAGATTTGCCCACTCCACAAACAAAGATTGGCTTCCCTGGAGAATATTCCAAAAAAATGTGAAGTGTCATGGTCCAAAAGGACACCTGAGTCAGTGAAGAACTGTCTTCATACTTCCTCTCCATGATACGTGCCTGTCACTTTCACCGTGAGACCCTGTGTGTGCCCTCCTGGTGCCCCTGAGGTCTGCTTGCTGACAGCCTGCCTCCCCGTTACATTGTAGGTTCCTGCTAGCTGACACGGTGCCTTATTGACAGGCACCAAAAACGACCTTTCTCTTCTGTTTCAGCCTGTTCTATACCCTATTTAAATGTCGGTTAAAATTGTTTGATTTGTTTCCTCTGGATGAAATGTTGGTTCTTTTAGAAAGACGTTCTATAAATGAGATGCTGGTGGTTAAAAATGGCTTTATGCTTTCTTCCTGTGACATGTGCTCAGGATGATTTTTACACTGAGACACATACCTGAAACAAGTTTTACAAACACATCTCACACTCTGATACTTTCTATTCCATTCTGTCCTTTTATTTTTATTTATTTATTTTTTTTTTTTTGTGGTATGCGGGCCTCCCTCTGCCGCGGCCTCTCCTGTTGCGGGGCACAGGCTCCGGACGCGCAGGCTCAGCGGCCGTGGCCCACGGGCCCAGCCGCTCCGCGGCACGTGGGATCCTCCCAGACCGGGGCGCGAACCCGGTTCCCCTGCAGGCGGACGCGCAACCACTGCGCCACCAGGGAAGCCCCTGTCCTTATATTTTTTTAAATGCTGATGTGCCCCACAAAAATGATTTCACGACCCACTTAGGAGTCGCAATTTGAAAACACTTCTGCATCGGAAGTAGGTCTTAAGAGTTGCCTGTTGCCACAGGAAACCTTTATGTTAAGTCTCCGTGAATCTTGAGCAGCAACTGGAAGGCTCAGGGGAAAGGAGCCATTTTCATCTCCTCCAAAGGTAAAATAGTGGAGCTGATGAGGAGGGAGGAGAGGTGGGGGGATAGCGATGTCACTGAGATTCTCCCAGTACTGCAGGGACATTGTTGTTTCTCATTGCTCATTTTTTCCCTGAAAGATAGCCAAGACGTGGGAACAATAAAGGAGACACTATTTTCTTGTGCTTTGGGGGCAGTTTCTTCCTCCTCTCACCAAGATGGAGAGCTGGGAAATTAGGTACCAAAACTCAGAGTTAGGAACACGCTGCAGGGTTGACTCCAAAATGAGGTGAGAGAAGTACAGAGGGATTCTTTGAAGTCTCAAGGAGAAAGAAGAAAAGGATTGAGGCATAGTAAGAAAGCATTGATGAGAAAGAGGCTCGTTTTTTCTTTTCATCTTTTTCTGCAAATGTGCCATATTCGAATACAGGATTTCTTACCCTTGCTCTGTGGAATTGTTTTAAAAGCTGAACACCCAGTTTTTAGAAGACGTTGATTTCCATAGCCTTGATCTTGACCTCCAATTGAATCATGAGCCGTGGAGTGAGAGCGACATCTTCCCCGCTTCCCTGACAGAGGAAGGTGCCAGGAGGAGAGTCGCAGCCTCGGAGCACAGCGTAGCCCGTCAGTGACAACGGTCACATCACGGTGGCCAGGTGGCAGCCGGGCTACGCTGTCCTGGCTGAGTGCCCGCTCCGGCTACGGACCTGGCTGGTCTGGGGGTGACAGCCTCCACACCCCTCCAGCGCTCCTCTCGTTGTGAGCGTACCAGCAGGAGTGTGGCTGCCTGTGACCGTGTCATCAACTCATGGTTCTCACTTCTGTGTCCAAAAAATCGACCCAGAGGAAGGTCACTGGGGATTGGACTTCTGCATCTCATCTGCCATTAAGTGGCAGACCCTGGATGTCAGAAATAGGACTGCGTGTGCATCTCCACTACGCCTTCACCACTTGCACTGTCCACAGGTAGCGATGTCACATGGTTGGAAAGCAGTAACCTGGGTGTCAGGAGGCCTGTGTCATCCTTGCCTTTCATTTGTCTGTTCAACAAATACACACTGAGTGACTCTTGTGTGACAGGTACTCTCCAGGCCACCAGGAATTCACTGATGTGGAGCTTCCATTCTACTGGGGAGGAAAGATAACGATGAAAACAAGATCACTTAGGAAGTTAGATGTGCTGTGAGGAAGGTAGCCACCTGGGGAGGAGTCTGTGCCCGGAGGTGGATGGGCTACTTCAGTAGGTGGGTAGGTGGGGCAGGCCAGTGGTCCAGCCTCTGGGAGGAGCTGCCGTCCGAGCTGAGACCTGGATGTGCTGAGGAGGAGCCAACCAGAAAAGCTGGGAGAAGAGTGTCCAAGGAGAAGGAAGCACAGGAAAAGGGCCTGCAGGGTGACAAGCTCAGCGATTTGCAGACACCCTGCCTCTAATTCAGAGTACGGAGAGTGCTGTCATTGACCGGCTCCCGGCACGGTGGACAGAAGGCAAACAAGCATCAGGAAAGAGAAGGAAGGAAAACGACAGGCTCGGGCAGTAGCCACATTGCAGGGAAAATCTATTTCAGCCTTTATTTTGAGTAACATTTGAATGGATTTGTTAAGGTTAGAGTCAAGTTGGAAATGTCAGTTGTGAGCCCGTGGCCACAGGGAGTAGTCTGTAGAGCCCCATCCCTCCGGCGACTCAGTGGCAGTGGCCCCTGCCCAGCGCCAGCCCTCGTGTGCAGCAGTGACCCCAGGGCCAGCACCTGGCATTGGGTCTCTGTGCTGTCCTCTGTTGAAAGGAAAGGAGAATATCTTGGGGCAGGAGAAATCCAAGACAGGCCTGGAACTCGTGTTGTTGCCAGAAAGAAGGATGTTTTCAAAGCAGCCAGGGAACCTCCATTTAAAGGTGGCAGTCTGAACACACACATGCACCTAAGATGACAGGAAGTGAGGTTTAAAAGTCTTAACCCGCCAAGATAAAGACAAAGATGAGGCAGCGGCAACCCAAGGAGTGGCCGGTGGAAGCAAACGGACCAGAGCGGCTGACTGCGCAGGCGGGGTGAGCCAGAAGCAAGCAGATTCTCGCCAGAGAATCCCAGAGAGCCTCAGGAATCAGAGCCGCACAAGGGGTGTGGTCTTTCTCACGTTCTAAATTTGATTGTGGTAATGACTGCACTGCTCTGTGAATACAGCAAAACCCACTGAGTTGTACAGTTAAAACGGGTGAGTTGTGTTGTAGGTGGATTATATCTCCATAAAGCTGTTCTATATTTTTTTAAAAAGAGTTGGAGCAACAGATACGTCTGAATGTGAGGACAAGGAGGAAAGTTCCCAAGTCTCCTGAGAGGGGGACGTATTCTGAGAAGCAGGTGTGGCAGGGGATTCTCAGCAGCACCCGAAGGAGATCGGACACACTGGAGCAATGCCTTCAAAATCCCTAGAGAAGACGGGCATGAACTTCAGAGGCTACTAGCCCTCAAGTGTGAGGGTAGAAGAAACATTTTCAGACAGGCCAAGGAGTCGACATTTTACCTCCCGTGACCCAAGCAAGCAGTAAACAAAGAAAGAGAATGACATGGAATCTATGAAAAAGGGACCCCCCCGCTCCGTCGGGAGAGGCAAAAGGGAGTTCCTGGTGGTGGTGAGGAGGGGGGGGTGGATGCAGGGTGACAGCTGTGCAGCAGGCCTGGGGGGCGGATGGCAACAGGAGAAAGAGCCAGGAAGGAGTGGGGGGAGAAGGGGCCGCGAGAAGTAAAGGGGAATAAAGCCAAACACCTGACGGGTTTGAACGTACTGAGAGAGTTACACTTCCGGAGCTGGGGATGAATTCAAGTTAGCAGGACCATGGACCAGTTAGGAAGGCAAGCTCTAGAGCCAGACGGCCAGATTAGAACCCTTACTCTGCCGTGGAAGAGCTTTGTGACCTCAGACGAGGCACTCTGCCTCTCTGAGCCTCCGTTTTATGTAAAATGAAGATATCGTAGTAGGTACCAACCTCATAGGGCCGTTGTGAGGTTTAAATGAGTCAATAGACGCACAGCGCTTAGAACTGTGCCCGGCACGTGGTGGGCCCCAGGTAAGTGTCAGCTGCCCTTATGACAGTGATGATGGTGAGGAGAGGAGGAGGATGCAGGTGAGAAAGGTGACAACAGCCAAATAGCCTATGGCTATGGTGTTTATTAACTGCAAGGACGACAAAAATGTGATCCTAGTTCGCTACGTGGCCTGGTGTCATAAGAACGCAAACATTGAATAACAATGAAATCAAATATTATACTGAAATTCTGCTAGGAGGAGGGGGAGGATGGAAGGAGGGTTGGTAAATACGTAAAAGATCAGAATTCTTATCTTGCGTAAGGAGGTCAATAGATACTCAAACCTGAACATCAGAAAATAGCAATAGAGGCATGCTATTTAGGAATGGGGAGTAAATCCAGGTAAAAGACTTGTAACTGGTTGCCATGGGGGAGTGGAGAGGGGGAACGGGCCGGACAGAGGCCTCCTCTTTTTCATTATAGCCTCATAGATCTATCTTTTTTACTGTGTACAACGATGGCTTTGATTAAAAAGAAGAAATTTTTCATTAAAAAATGATAATGGGGCTTCCCTGGTGGTGCAGTGACTGAGAGTCCGCTTGCCGATGCGGGGGACACGGGTTCGTGCCCCGGTCTGGGAGGATCCCACATGCCGCGGAGCGGCTGGGCCCGTGAGCCATGGCCGCTGAGCC
>NC_041218.1:49648057-49696641 GCF_002837175.3 Physeter macrocephalus
CGGGAGAGGCCACAGCAGTGAGAGGCCCGGGTACTGCAAAAAAAAAAAAAAAATATATATATATATATATATATACATAGGTGTTCTTTTTCCCCACCTCCGTTAGCAGATTGGCAGGGAATTGTGAGTAAGCCTTATAGTTGCAGGAAAAGTAGCAACTGGGGCAGGAGTAGGAAAGGCCAGCCTGGTCCCAAACAAGTGGGAAGAGGTCCTGAGTGGGAGTGGCTTGCCAGATGGGGGAAGGAGCGGTGTGGCCGGCAGGGAATCCCTGGTCCCCTGGGAGGTGAGTTCTCCAACAGGCCTGGGAATTATACTGAAGACGTCAAGTGGCAAGAAAGACAGGGGCTTTAAAAATCCTGTTGTGGAACAAGCCAACCTTGAGTAAAGAAGACCTAGGCATCCAGCCCAGGAAATGCAGACTCACTCTTGCATCATCTTGCCCTGATGGTCCTCGCCAAGGGTCAGGTGGTCAATAACTTGGAACCCCTATCTTCCACTGGCCAACATCAGCTCCTGTTTCTTTTAGTCATCAGATTCTTGTACCCCAAGAAGGCCAAACCTAAGGATGGAAATAATGCAGAAATAAATCTGTAAGCCCGACTTGTGTAATAGGTTAAATGTAGGTTTTGTGGTCACTGTGATCATTTGTATGATTTGTCTGTTTTTAAGATATTAAGCTTATCTACTTAAATGGTAAATTGGCATCATTTTGTTGAAATGTGTGGATCTAAGTTTGTAACCAACACTTAAATGTGTAAATACAGTCTAATTTTAGATAGTTTTTATTTATTTAATAGCATCTTAATATTTAGAAATGTTTGTTAGATAGGTTTATAGGTGTAAAAATTTAGCACTAAACCAAATACAATTGACTGTTGAAAACCGGTGTGTGTGTGCGCGGGGACGGTGTTGGAGGCGCTAACCCTCCACGCAGTCAAAAATCTGAGTATAATTTAGTTGGCCCTTCATATCCACAGTTCCTCCATATCCATGGATTCAACTAGCCAAGGATCGTGTGGTACTAAGTAGTTACTATTGAAAAAAGGTCTGCATATAAGTGGACCCATGCATATAAGTTCAAACCCATGTTGTTCAAGGGTCAACTGCATAAGTAGTTGTTAAGTTTTCTTATTAAAAAAAAAAAATGTCCTCCAGATAGTAAAGATCCAAGCAACTACGATATGGAGTAAGGTCACGACAGGGCATGGGGCTGCTCCTTGCTGTGGGAAGCCATTGGAGGGTTTTAAGCAGGCAACTGAGATCATCTAATTTACTTTTCTTTGTTTAAGACCGTAGGAGGCCAAGAGTAGAGACTGTGTAATCTTGGCTCCCTTTCTACCACTGGAGTCTGTGAAGTGTATTCCCTCATTCATTCATTCAACAAACACATGTCTGTTGGCTCCTTAAGTGCAAGCACTGCCCTGGGCACTGTGGAAGAGCCTCCTAATACATTAGAAAGTGTTTAGTCTTCTGAGGGAGGCATTACTTCTGACTTGGAGAACCAGGACCAGTTCCACAGTTAAGGAGGAGACGGGAGAATGATATTCTAGGAATGAGCAGAGGCCAGGAGCTAGGAGGTCAAGAAGTTTTGAGACTTGGTGACGGTCCCCAGAGGCACCAGTGTGTCTTCCGTTGTAATCACAGTTCATTTAGATTGTTGTTGCTTCAGCTTGTATAAAGTGGGTCAGTACCAATTAAAGCTAATTTATAATGATAAGTCCGTAAGGCAGAAAGGCAACTCTTTGCTAATGTCCTTGCCAGAGTCTGACACCCCAGGAGAGTTTGACACCCCAGAAGAGTTTGAATTTGCTGTCGCTGCAGTTATCACTTTTGCATGAATATTAATGATCTGTGTGGAAAGAAAAATGTGGCATATTGGGTTTCTGGAAAAGGTTGACTTATTTTTATCTATCTGTGTGTCACTCTGTTTATGAATACAAAGAACGAGAACCCTATAGGCCCTAAAATAGGTCGGGGCCATCTTCACAGAGTAAAGAGGTGAGCAGAGGACAGAGGCGGTGGGTAGAAGCTGGAGGGGGTGAACAAGGTTTGAAATGGCCCTTGTGGCAAGTGAGGGTGAGCTTGACGGAGACACTCAGCTGGCTCCTGGGCCATGAAGTGGGCTCGTCCAGGTCGGTGGATATGGATGTACATGTGTACACGGACTCTGGACCCCTTGTCTTTTCATGTGATTCATGAAACCAGCTCTGATTTTTACTTCCTTGGCCGACAACCGGGAGGAATCTTCCGGCAGTCCTGTAGAATCTTTTTTTTTTTTTTGCGGTACGCGGGCCTCTCACTGTTGCGGCCTCTCCCGTTGCGGAGCACAGCCTCCGGACGCGCAGGCTCAGCGGCCACGGCTCACGGGCCCAGCCGCTCCAAGGCATGTGGGATCTTCCCGGACCGGGGCACGAACCCGGGTCCCCTGCATCAGCAGGCGGACTCTCAACCACTGCGCCACCAGGGAAGCCCCCTGTAGAATCTTTTATAGTCCTGCCCTATGAAATCCTACCTACTAGGTTTGCTCATTTCCCACACTGAAATGCTGGCTTGAGCTCTTGGGCCCACCCAGAGGCACTTCCCTTAGCCACTGTCCTGCCTGCCTCAGGCCCCCATGATGGGGATCGTGCAGCCGTGGAGGATGACAGTGGAAAATTCAACCTGAGAAAAATTAGTGCCTGCCAATTCCTACCTGTGACCGTACAAGATGAAGTGACATTTTCTTGTAGAAACTCTAACCTTGGTAAAAAAGTCATTTTTAAATTGCTTAGTGACTAAGACTAAGAAGAGCCTGAAAAAAATCCACTCATGGAGCTTTTCTTTGGAACACTGGAGGCCACCACCCAGGAGGGCAGGGCCCACCCCTGCCTGACTGTACGAGGCTAGCCCTGTGCTTCCCACACGCTCACACGCCCGGCCCACATGTGGCTGGGACTCCCTCCTCCCCAGCACTTGCAGGGCTTTGCTCTGTGTGTCAAATCTTTACCTCCCTCGATCAGGGATATTCCATTTGAAAATAAATCAAAGAAGCACAAACTTTGAAACTGAAGACCCGAGTACCAGTCCAGTCTGCCTGTATCTAGCTGGATGACCTTGGGCACGTCCCTCAACTCCTGAACCTCATGTTCCATGGAAAACACCTGTCCCCATGCCAGGCTCACAGGAGCCACCCCACCACCTAAATGGCGAGGGATCTCCCAACCCCTTCTGCTTCCAGAAATGCACGTGTAAAGCAAAATTTGCTCGCTCTTAGGCAGCTACAATTTTTATTTAAAAAAAAAATCCAAGTTGGGACTTCCCTGGTGGCACAGTGGTTAAGAATCCGCCTGCCAATGCAGGGGATACGGGTTCCAGCCCTGGTCCGGGAAGATCCCACATGCCGCGGAGCAACTAAGCCCGTGCACCACAACTACTGAGCCCGCCTGCCACAACTACTGAAGCCTGCACACCTAGAGCCTGTGCTCCACAGCAAGAGAAGCCACTGCAGTGAGAAGCCCGCGCACCGCAGCTAGAGAAAGCCCACGCACGGCAACGAAGACCCAACGCAGCCAAAAAAAAAAAAAAAAAAATCCAAGTAGGCACAGGTCAGGTTAGATGGAGAATTAAGTGCCAGAATTTAAGTAGCAAATGATTTAAAGCAAAAGGAGGCCAGATCAAAGAAAAAGAAAACAGGCATTTTGGCTATCATGCCTTTGTGCATTCCTCAAATCTTCATATTGTGCCATTAGTACAGTAAAAATAACAGGGCTTACGGGAGAACCAAGGTTGGGCAGAGCCTCAAAGCTATGGGACTTTGTAACCAGAGCATCAGCAAAAACAGTAACCATCCTAACAAAATAATTGCTTGGCTGAATCCCCATTGTAAATCCCCCATGGCAGTTCATCCAGCATCCCAGCCCTCTGTCCTTTGTGTCTCTGAGATGCAGATCTTTGAAGGTGTTCTCTCT
Organism: Physeter macrocephalus; assembly: GCF_002837175.3. Classification (NCBI taxonomy): domain Eukaryota; kingdom Metazoa; phylum Chordata; class Mammalia; order Artiodactyla; family Physeteridae; genus Physeter; species Physeter macrocephalus. The sequence continues at coordinate 49,652,005 of NC_041218.1, forward strand.
TCTAAGAGAACAAGTTCATCCAAATTAGAAATATAACCCAGTCAGTCAATCTTTGTTTTAAAATACAAGGGCAGTGTCTTTATAGTTTGTGTCCCTGCGCTGACAGCCTCCCCAGGTGCCACAACCCAGAGGAAAGGGTGGCACTTCTAGAAGCCAAAGAACCAGCCTCCGTCGCTCTAAAGAAGCCACGTCCATGGGGTTTTCATCTGCTTTTCTTAATTAAGGCCTTCAGGCTTTTTCTTTAGTTGTGAGAATGCTCTCCTCTGGACTCTTCAAGACGGTCAGGGTGGGGAGGAGGTGTTGGCCTACAGCAAGTTTTCTGTTTTGTGTTTGAGCGCTTGTCCCTTTCAGTTGCCGGGGCTTAGGGTTGACTTGTAGGAAGGAAAGGGTGGGAGGTGGAGAGAAGAGGGGAGAGAGAAAGATGAACCGGTACTCACCACAGCGTAGTCTTTCCCTGCTAGAATCCCCAGTCAGTAGCCCTGGAGAAAGGGAGGCCGCCCAGATAGACTGCTGAACACCTCTCCTTCTAGTTGCAAAATTCTGACTCACCGACTCAGTGTTCCCCAACCCTGCTTGCTAGGAGGACACCTGCCAGCCTGCCCCCAGACACCTCTTCTGGGCCCCAGGGGGATACATTTCTTCTTGTGACTCCCATGCTTTCCTCCCGCCTCCCTGCCCCAGTTACTTACAACTACAGGTAGGGTGTTTGGGGGTCTTTTTCCTCTTTTACACAGAGAAGATACTTTTTATAATTTTTTTCTTCAGAAACTGATGTGGCAATTAACATTTTATGGATTCTGGGTGATGGACGCTCAGAACTAGAAGCTTGAATTGATTCCGCGTCCTCCCTCTGTCTGGTGGCTGGAGCCCAGCACCTGCTCGGATAGGCTGACAGGGTGGGGCTCACACGGGGCCTCAGAGATCACCCATTAACTCAAGATCAGGGTGAATGAATGAGCGTATCCATTCCTTAACTTAACACCCCATACCTGTCCCCTGGAACAATCCAAAGGCTTATCATATCTGATAGCCTCAGAGCTGGCTGTGATGGGGCCCGTTTGACCCCTCCAGGCAGTGGGCTCCAAAGTGGGTGCACAAGACAATCTGTGAGGTGGCGGAAGGAGATATGAAATCTTTACACTTACTAAGGAAAATATTTCTCATATTAATATATATATTTATTAAACTATTTCATCCTCATCCTTTTATTTGCATATCTGTTTTATATAGTGATATGTTAGTACATGTATGTCATTTATAAACTGTATATTCACACACGCTCCCCCTCGGGGGGCAGTGCCCGCAATTTCTTATTGAGTGGTATGTAGGAGAGGATCAAAACGCTGGGAGACCCCTGCTAGGAGAGTCAGCCTTGCTCCATCCTGCTTTCCCTAAATGGGGGGGCAGGGGGCGGAATTCTCTAGCAGAGAATTCCTCTAGCAGAGGGCTGGCAAGCGCTGCAGATCCCTTCGTTCAGAAGTCAGTTTTGAGATGGCAGGTGAAGCAGAGATTGAAAATGAACCAGGTTGGGGTTGACTTTTCTCCTTCGAAAGGCATGAGGACATGAATAAAACAAAGCAGAGAGGGTTGGCCCACGTGTTTCTGAACTAAAGCCATAACTCATTTCAGGTTAGCACTTCCTAGGGTTCAGAGATGTGCAGGCCCTGCTGGCAAGTTTTCCAGACATGAGCACCAAGTGGGTGTCAGCGTCTGAGCTCGTGTGGCTTTCTGGGCCAATAGCAACCCCTGTACCTGCAGGATGCCCTCTGGCTGCAGGACCCGCCTCACAGCTGGCGATATTTCTCCTGTTTGATGACAGGGTGGCACTTGGGGTATAGGAACACAAGCAACAGTAGACCCCCCCCCCACTCCTGTTTTTAAAAAGTGAGTACCCTCAAGAGAAAGCGAGGGAACAGTGGATGAAGTAAACTGGTCACGTGACCTTTTGCCTGTTTATTTACCAAATGCTTCTTTAATGCTTACCATGTATCATTGTTCTAAATACTTTTAAAAACGGGAACTCAGTTGCTCCTCACAACAACCTTAAGAGGTAGTAGTATTATCAGCCCATTTTACAGATGAGGACGCTAAAACTCAGAGAGGTAACATCACTTGCCTGGGGTCACACAGTTTGTCGGTGGCAGCACCAGGGCTCACACGGGCTCCCAGCTTGGCCCCTGTAGATGCATCTGCACGAACAGTCCTCAGCCAGCACAGCACCTCTCTTGTTATGGAATCCCTCTTGTATTTTTTCTGGTGGAGATGCCCAAACCTATCAGAATTATCTTATTTTTTGTTTGGTTTCGCAACAGACCTTTCTAAAAATATTATTTTACATGTAATATTATAAATAGTATTATTACAAAAATAGTATTATACTGTCTTCTGTTTTTTTGAGCACTCACTATGTGCAGGTCCTCCTGTGCCAGGTGCTTTATAAACATTAATTCTAATCCTTAAATTAAACTGTAAGGAAGAGATTTTTTTCCCCCATTTCACAGAAGAGAAAGTAGAGGCCAAGTAGGTTGGTCACTCAGCTGACAATGTCTAGCCAAGGCATGAACCCAGGGTTGGGCCTTGCTCGGCTTTGTTATAGGACAGAACTAAGTAGAAACAGATCCTTCTCGATCCCCATCCAGGGGAGATAGTTTCACAAAGCACCCAGAGGACCTTGTGGTGTGCCGATGACGAGGACGTGTGTGTGTGTGGGGCCCAGTTTTGTATGCCTGTTGTCCCCGTGCTGGCTTTCACTCGCAAAGGCATCCTGACACGGACAGTAGATCATGTGGTCCTCCTACCTGCCCCACTTGGGACTGGATGCTGCATGGTTTCCAGGCGAGTGTGTCCACAGCGTTAACCCCCCAGGCCTGGCCCCTTTTGATCCCGAAGAGTTTTGAAGTTTTATCTTCTGCTGGGCTTCATTAAGCCCTCGGTTGGTCGGAGGCTTTCGCCCTGCCCCCAGTTGTACACATTGTGCGATTCTTGGTATTCAGGTTAGATGGGTAAATTAGTTATTCTCACTTTCTCAAGTCCTGGTGGAAGAGCTTTGCGAAATAGTATTTATAGTTTTCTAACAAGCAATTTAAAGGACACCAGCATGTGGCATTTGTTTAAGAGTAAAACGTCCTAAACAGTGCCCTACTTAGAAACAGGTTTCCAGATTTGCTCATGGACCGAGGGACGCGGCAGAGCAGTACCCCTGTGCTGTGTGTCCTATGAGCGCTTCCCAGCTGGGTCTCTTGTCTCTGGGGGCTCCAGCCAAGCGCAGCGGGGCTTACTGAAACCCACACTGAATTCCAGATCCTCATTTTTGTCAAATCGTTTTTTCTGTACCGCCTGACTTTCTAAACAGGCTTTCAAAGCAGGCTGCTTTGAATTCTGAGTGGTAGATGGTGGAGGCCCAGTGACACAGAGGTTGAGAGAGACGCACCCCACCCCACCCCCAGAGATCTGCCGGGAAAAGGTGACTCCCTTACTAGCTAATTGAGGATGCATCAGCTCTTGAGCCTCACAGGGCTCATATCCTCACGTGTACGAAAGTGACACTCCACCCCACAGGGTCACCAGAGGATTAAATGAGCTGATGCAGCCAGGGTGCCTGAACCATACGAGGCACTCATTCACCTTGAGGTCCCTTCCTTCCTTCCTGGATCCTTTTAACTGTTTGCCTCAGATGCTGGCGTCCTTGTTCCTGGCTCAAGTGGCTCTTCAAACAATCTTACTAATGCCTATTAAAATGAAACCCGATAAAAGTGCCAATATCTGGTGTTGAAATAATAGTTGTAGCAGGGGGAGCCCATGGAGCACCCAGGCAGGCCCCGGGCGCAATTTAGCCTCACACCTGGGGGATGAATTTCACAACTGTAATTGCTACCATATAATTCTTATTGATGTTGTGCTATAATTCCTATTTATTCCACGGGGCTTGTAAATGCATTAGGACTTGTCAACATATTATTTTACACTGTTTATGATCTGTAGAATTATGTCCTTCGGGGTTATATTGTGCAAAAGCTCCAAATAAACGGCTGTGGACCTCGTTAAAAAAAGAGCGAAGAGGGGCTGCTTGTTGAAGTGGTTCTCCATCCCTGCCGTCCTGGGCAGAAGTCAGCAGAGCAGATTTTTAATTCAGTTCTGAGCAGGGCTCTTAACCAGGATACAAGGGAATCCCCTCGTCTGTCTGAGCTGTCTGCTGCGATGGCCCAGCCCTCCCTCCCAGGGAGGGTTTTGTGTAGCTGAAAGGCAGGTGCTGTTCCCTGAGGACAGGTACCGTAGGGAATCGTTTGGTCTTCCTCGAGCTGGACCTGCATTCTGATGATGATGATGACATTGTGCCCTCAGAGCTCTGGGCATTTCTGTCCCCTAGCTTGGGGTAACACCCTTTTAGTTCTAAATTTCTTCATGGTCTTCCCAGCTCAGCTTATAAAGAAAAAGATCTGAAATTAATTCCCACTGAAGTGTAAATACCTAGTAAGTGTAAAATGTAACCCCATGCCAATAAAGCATAAAACTAAGGGGACAGAATTCTGTCCATTGTAATGTCAGGCATACCGTGTGTGTGTGTGTGTGTGTGTCTGTGTGTGTGTGTGTGTGTGTGTGTCTGTGTGTCTGTGTGTTGGGGCAGGGGTGTGTCTGTCGTAGTTGGGTATTTTTGGTTTTAGCCTTCCCAGCACCTTTGCAGTCAATCACCTTTGCCGCAGAGTACCGAGTCCAAGTTCTTGCACAGCTAATTCCTCGCCATGAATCGCTGGGAAGCCCTTTCCCTGGTCTCTCCCGTGGGAAAGCAGATATGCCCCCCACCCTCTGTGTGTCTGTGTGTTGGGGCAGGGGTGTGTCTGTCGTAGTTGGGTATTTTTGGTTTTAGCCTTCCCAGCACCTTTGCAGTCAATCACCTTTGCCGCAGAGTACCGAGTCCAAGTTCTTGCACAGCTAATTCCTCGCCATGAATCGCTGGGAAGCCCTTTCCCTGGTCTCTCCCGTGGGAAAGCAGATATGCCCCCCACCCCAGGACTGTCCCGGGGACTAGATGCACTGGCAGCCCCTTGGCGCCTGCATGCTCTCTCCCAGGGCAGCAGGAGCCGTGCGCCGTGCGGGGCACGCTCCTGATAGCCTTGTGTTTCTCTGGCCCCACAGGTAGCGAGTACGACGAGGAGGAGGTGGAGTACGAGGAGTCGGACAGCGATGAGTCCTGGACCACAGAGAGCGCCATCAGCTCCGAAGCCATCCTCAGCTCCATGTGCATGAACGGGGGCGAGGAGAAGCCCTTCGCCTGCCCGGTTCCCGGCTGTAAAAAGAGATACAAGGTAAGGGAAGTAACCACCCCGCTTGGCATAGCTGGAAGGGAAACGGCAAGTCCCGTGTCGGTAGAGTCTGAGGAGAGGTGCTTCCCTCTTCTGCGCCGATTGGCTGTGTGGCCCCCCGGAAAGCCGGGCCTGGGTCCAGGCTGCCCTCAGGTCAGTGCTGTCCCTGGTTTCTGGCCGTTGGGTGTGTTTTCCCCTTCACTGACCTGTGTGGGAGCGGTACGTCAAAAGGGAGTTTTTTGGTGGGAGAATCATGTCTTTGATATTCTTCAGATTCGTGTCAGACCAGTCAGAATATCAAATGCGTCACCTGTTTATTTGCCGAACACCTTCCGCAGTGGTCGGCGCTGCAGGGGGTTCACAGAAGACCACTTGGAAGCCTTAAAAGCCCGCAGACGGCTCACAGAGCCCTTTTGGAAAACTAAAGTTTATAAAAGTAAAGTAAATAAAAAGGGTATTTACTTCCAGCTGAGGAAGCCCTTGCTTGCAAGGAGTTCAGGAGAAAAGGGGCTTTGGTATTTTTCTCACCAAACCCGCCCGCTCTAGCTTCGATGAGCTCTCTGTAGGCGGCGCAGGGCCTGTGTCTCTCGGGCCTGCCTCTGGGTGTCGGGGCAGCTGGGGGCGCCAAATTCTCTACTAAGAAGACTCAAAGGGACAGAACAGTGAGAACACCCACAGCACTCAAGTGTGGGTCCAGAGGGCATATGTAGAAAAACAAATTTGCAAACTTCCCCATGAGGTGTTAGCAGCTCTTTAAAATCCAACTGTGAGATAGAAATGTAAAAATCAAAAACATACCTGGTCCATTTGACTAGATGCTACTTTCCCCAGCAGATTTTTGACTGTTTTTAAAGAAAGGCTTGAACAATGTGTGGCAGCATAAGCACTTCCCGTATCGCTCCTTCTTTAGTACGTCTCTGAACACTAAAAAAATCTCTTTCAGTACTTTTTATACCTGCTTCTGATATAAAAGCATGAAACCCAAATGTATCACAGGTAAGTGGCCCAAGATTTCACCTAGTCTATATACTGTTAAATTTTTATCATGGGAAGCACAGATGCGCTTTGTTTAAACTACAGTGAAAACCCCAGGATGGAGATGTGAGGTCCCATCAGGGTGTCCTGACGCACCGTCTGGGTGTCCCAGGTGCACATGTACATGCCTCTGGATCAGAAGGCGGCGTGGAAGTGGGTGCAGGGGTGAGAAAGCAACAAAATTGTTATCTCAGGAGTCCAGGGGATCGTTCGACAAGCTAGTTTGTCCAGAGGACAGCTCTGCTTGCAGAAAGAGATGTTTCCCTTCTTTCTTTCTTTCAAAGTGGAGAAAGCTGGACAGGGATGCTGTCCTTGTACCCTGCCTGCTTCCAGATGCGCCTTCTCTCCATGCTTCATGAGAACTGGTCCTCTGTGCTCTGCCGTCTTGCTGCCTTCTCTCAAGGGTCCAAACACTGTCTAAAGGATGTCTTGCACATCAGCGATGTTAAAAGAGGGAGCAAAGTAACGACCCAGATTGCAGCTGGCCGAAAAACACCCAAAAAGCTGGTGGGGGGGTATAAGCTACACCCTTTATGATGAGGCCTTCTCTCTTTCCCACTTCTCTTTCATTCCTTTTTTACATCCTTTTCCCCTGGTCATTTTTATTTTCTTGTCATTATTCTTTGGCTTCTATTTTTCTTGAGTTTCCTGCAGTTTGCCTGTGTCTAGGTTGGTGGGGCCTTTGCGGAGTGTTGTTTCTCCATCTGAGGCCAAAAGAAAATTGCGTGAACCTTGGGCTGCGGAGGCTGCCTGCTTCAGTACCACTAACTGGCGAATGACATGGGTGGCAATTAGTGGTCCTGATTTCCATGAGGGAAGTGTGAGTTTCCTTTTCTGGGCCAGAGTGCCACGTAATGATGCATGGGACAGGAACAAGTGCATAACTGCTTCTCCTAACCAAGCGCTGGAGATGAGTGTGCTCATATTCCCTAAAGTTTTAGTCTAACTCTTTCTGCTGGGAAGTTACTGTCCACAGGGTGTACCAGGTGTTCTCTGGTATAATTATTTCATCTTATTTACTGCGTGATTGTTGGAGTGGGTGTTGGTGAGTGGAGGGTGTAACGAGCTTGGTGTGCTGTGGAGTCGGGCAGAATCCACAACTGCTGCCATCTTGTTCATTCCCAGGGCTGACTTCACATGGGTCTCGTTCCCTGCCCCCGTCGGCAGGGAGTCTCTCACCCATGATTCTCTTGGGCACTGACTGAGGATCAGCTCTTCTCACCATTTCATTGGCATTTGCAGAACTGGCAGAAGATGAGCGTCTAACTCCCCAGACTTCATACAGAGTAGGGCAAGGGAGCAGGGCCCAGCAGTACAGCTAGGTCTCTGAGTTGTTTCCCGTGTTAATTCTTCTGCCTAGGATGCCCCCCTTCCCCTCCGCTCTCCTTTAGTACCTCTCATTTTCTTTCTTTTTCTAATTAATTAATTAATCTATTTATTTATTTTGGGCTGCGTTGGGTCTTCGTTGCTGCATGCAGGCTTTCTCTAGTTGCGGCGAGTGGAGGATACTCTTCGTTGCGGTGCGCAGGCTTCTCGCTGCGTTGGCTTCTCTCGTTGCAGAGCACGGGCTCTAGGCACGCAGGCTTCAGTAGTTGCGGCACACGGGCTTCAGCGGTTGTGGCTCACGGGCTCTAGAGCGCAGGCTCAGTAGTTGTGGCTCACGGGCCTAGTTGCTCCGTGGCATGTGGGATCTTCCCGGACCAGGGCTCGAACCCGTGTCCCCTGCATTGGCAGGCGGATTCTTAACCACTGCACCACCAGGGAAGTCCTGAATGTCAGTTTTATTTAAAACCTGAGTACTGAATAAGACAGTAGTTATCAAGTTATCAGCATGAGGAAAAGTTCTCACTGTAGTGACCTTCCTTGCCCTATCGGAGCTTAATTCCCTTTCCCCCTTTCAGAGACCAGAGGATTTAATAAGCATTTCGTTTTCAAGTTGCCTGATATTATTTATTTTTGTTATTGTTAATATTTTTGAAAGACCGTACTCATTTCAGGGCCTCTGCAATTAGCAGTTTCAGTGGAGCTTTTTAAGCTCCTCAAGTCTTTTTAAAATTTTTTATTTATTTATTTTATTTTTTTGGCTCTTGTTGGGTCTTCGTTTCTGTGCGAGGGCTTTCTCTAGTTGCGGCGAGCGGGGGCCACTCTTCATCGCGGTACACGGGCCTCTCACTGTCGCAGTCTCTCTTGTTGCGGAGCACAAGCTCCAGACGTGCAGGCTCAGTGGTTGTGGCTCACGGGCCCAGTTGCTCCGTGGCATGTGGGATCCTCCCAGACCAGGGCCCGAACCCGCGTCCCTGCACCGGCAGGCAGATTCTCAACCACTGTGCCACCAAGGAAGCCTGCTCCTCAAGTCTTAGAAAGTGAAGTTCCCATTGCTATCTGTGAATGAACAGATGGGGGAAATCTTACGTCTGATTAGAGCTTGTACTAACATTTGTGATAAGGTGTCCCATGACACTTGTGGACATTTTAAATCACAGCAACAAAGAGAAAGAGATGGTAAGGTAGTTTATTGTAGGCTCTTTGGCCAACCCTGGAAATGCCATGTGTTTCCACACGTGCAACTGGCTTCCTAATTTTTCCAGAGTAATAAAGCTGACGTGTGTCAGTCCCACAGCCACGCACAACACAGTGTTGACATTCCAGCTGGGAACTGACCACGGAACCTGTTGGAATCACCTCAAACCCGGGCATGTCCTTCCCCTGGTGAACTCCAGATCTGGTTTCATGTTGGAGTGGCTTCTGGTGGCTTTGGCAATTTCTGGTTTCAAACCTTCCCTCACCTAATTAGTTATTTTTAAAAAACCCAAAAAACTCGGGCCTGGATGGAGTATCTAAGACCTGGTCCTGTTGGAATTGCTATCTGCCTTTTTGTTTGTTGTTCAAATGTTTATTATTTTCGGTTTCCTCTCTTTTCTGACAAGGCCTGAGTGGCACTGGGGCACAGGGGTGGCTGGATTTATAATGATCCATCTTTTTTTTTTTTTTTTTTTTTTTTGCGATACGCGGGCCTCTCACTGCTGTGGCCTCTCCTGTTGCGGAGCACAGGTTCCAGACGCGCAGGCTCAGCGGCCATGGCTCACGGGCCCAGCCGCTCCGCGGCATGTGGGATCTTCCCGGACCGGGGCACGAACCCGTGTCCGCTGCATCAGCAGGCGGACTCTCAACCACTGCGCCACCAGGGAAGCCCTATAATGACCCATCTTACAACAAGTTCCCTGTGGAAGTGAGGCCATGAAATGTTTTAGGAACCCTTCATCCACAGGAAGGAACCCTATGAGGTACTCAGTGAATATCTGTTGAGCTAATAAATGGGATATTATTAAGCAGGCAGATGCAAATTATTAAGCATTTGTGAGTCAGGAGACTTCCCACGTAGTGTTACTATTAGAAAGTTGACAGTCTTTTTCTAATGATCATAAAACAGTTATTTCCTCCCCGTCTCCCTCCCTCCCATAGCTTAAAACGATGCTAATCTTTGTTGCCTGGCTCCAGCTAGGTGGCTCTCACCTGCGTCTCTCATGCCACTGCAGTAGGGTACCAGCTGGGGCTAGATACACAGGTTGGCTTCTTTACCCATGTGCCTGGGCCCCTGGTGGGATGGTTGGAGCAGCAAGGGGCTGGCAGGGTGTATCTACCCATCTCTCTTAATGGGTCGGATTCTGCACCGTCACAGCCCTCCCCACATCCCACCGCAGCAATCTCCTACTCCCCAACATGCCTCTAGAAGACCAGTGAAGTGCCTCCTCGCCCTGCATGCAGGGATTAATGCAGGAATGACAGGGGCTGAAGGCGCAGAAGGCCAACAGCTGGACGTTCAGGGAAGAAGTCGTGTCTGTCCTTGTGGTTCAACTCACTGGACAGCCTCCAGACTCAAAAGCATAGACAACTGGTTTCTATTTGTCACCCCTGGGTTCAACAAAGTCGAGAGGATTCTCTTCCATAGGACTTTTGAAAAGTATTAAGGTGCACTGGGAATCTCCAATAGGGAAATATAAATAGTCATAACCACTGAACATATTTTGTTTCACGGCAACTCTCAATTTCTTCCAGAATGAGGCATGTTCTAACAAATGCATTCATTCACAGATACTAGTGGAGCATCTACTATGTGCCAGGCACTGTGCTAGATGCTCATGAAACAACTGCAGTTTGTTCTTATTCTTTGGGAGCTCGATATGGGCATCCTATGAAGTAGAAGACAGCTATGTTGGAAACCTTTCGTTGGGCACAGGACTGGCCTCAGTGGGCCTAGATTCAGATAATACTTTAGAAAACAGTCCACTCTTCTGGTGATCTGTACTCAACAACTGCCTATCTTCTCTTTTCCCTTACTCCTCAATCTGACAGTAGCTGACTTGGAAATTAAGACCTAAGCTCTACTATCACTTCTGCCATTTATTCTTACTTAAATCTTCCATCAGTTTACTCAATGTCCTGAGCCTGTTTACTCACCATGTAATTGGGATAAGCAAAACTAACTTGGTCGAATCTGTAGAGTGATTCTAGGCATGACGTCTTAAATAGAATATGCAAGTGAGCTAGCAAAACCAATTAACAGAAATCCAGAAAGCATTTTGGTATTTCGTGTTATCATTTAGGATTTGTAGGCCAATTTGAAGTTGGGAACTTCTGTTGCTAAGACTTTAATAACCTAACATTTTTACAGTTCGCTGTATGTTTGTACATAAATAAAAGCAGGGCCTTGTCTGCCCATAGGTGTTATTTAACACACACGACAGTGCTGGGGCAGGATTTGGGCACAGGTACTGGCTTAAATGCAGAGTAGAAAATGTACAAAAAAATCCCTACGTAAGGTAGGGATTATCATGGTTGGCTGGGAGCAAGATATAAGCTGAGTTTCCAAATGAAGAATTTATACACGTCTTGAACTTCATTACCCTATGTTTTCTTTCTTTAGATTTTTTGGGGGGCATCTTGAGGATATTTGTATGTAATTGTTCATCGTTAACATTCTTCAGAGTGGAAACAAGATTCAGAGGGAGCTGTGCCTCTTTATACAGTCTGGGTCTTAAATACGTATTTTATGTAAAAGTCAGAAATCGGTACTTTCAGAGTAACTGAGGTGTATTCGAAATGGCCTTGGGTGAGCTGTGTGCATGACCCAGTCTGCACCGCCCACGATTAACACATGACTGCGAGTTCTCGAAAAAGCCTGTTCTGTCTACAGCTGCCATCCAGGAGCTGTCCAGTTGCAGTCAGACCCGCACTGAGGTTTTCCCCCCATCTGACACTGTGTGACTCAGTCTAATAGGTGATATTTTTTTGTCCTCTCCACAGAATGTGAATGGCATAAAGTACCATGCTAAGAATGGCCACAGAACACAGATTCGTGTCCGCAAACCATTCAAGTGTCGTTGTGGTAAGAGTTACAAGACAGCTCAGGGCCTGCGGCACCACACAATCAATTTCCATCCCCCAGTGTCGGCCGACATTATCAGGAAGATGCAGCAGTAACATGCTGGTCATAACTGTGCCAAGAAATCCTCACCAGCAGTTGCTGATTTTGAAAACAGCCACCTTTTTTCAGGGGAAGCATTCAGCAACCCTTTAAAGAATAAATGCATGCTTTAAATTTTTTCTGTAATTTTGGAATGATGTATCTTTGTAGAGTTAATGATTTTGTACATTTGCACATGTAATCATCATACTCATTTTCATTACTTTGATATAAGGTGCTAAACAAAAAAAGCTCTAGGTTTTTCAGCACATTTCCCCCAAAACGAGACAGAAATTGAGGGCATGTTACGTATCGTTTAGCTGTGTTGCAGTGATATCAGTTGCGGGGGAGGAGGGGCTGGCACTGAGGGTTTTTCCCCCAAGATTAGAATGTGATGATTGAAGTTTTTCAACACATCAACTCATTGTGTTCAAAACCAAAATAATACCTTCACTGTCAAACTGGTTACCATGCCTTACATAATGGAGTTATTTAGTACCTGTGACTAGAAAGACTTTAGGTAACGGAAATATAAATAAGAAAGAATGTTTAACATAATATGCTAAAAATATTTTCATATTTAAATAACATACATAAAAGGTGTGCTTTCTGTGTTTTATATTATCTTGCAAATCCTTTTGACCTTCAAAAAGCTGAAAAATCTTGCCATGTGACTTACCAATCATTTTAGTGTTACAAATGGCATTTTTGTACAAAAAGTCTATTCAGTTCACTCATTAACACACATTCATTGAGTGCCTGCTAGGTGCAAGGGATTCAATTTATGCCTATTGATATCTGTGGACCAAGATACCAGTTTAGTGAAATACTTTCCCATGAAATCTGTTAGGAAACACTTTGAAATACTTAAGTGCAAATTTTGTGTGTGTGAAATTTAGTTCTATCTTCATCTTTAGGTGAAGTTTTAAAGCACTTTGTCGTTCTCTATTGCCAACAGATGTGATGTTTTATGTGTTGCCAATTCTTGCAGCCACTGCCCTAACAACCTGTGGGTTGCAGATAAGAATTAAAATTCCAAGCCCGTTTCAAAGAGGAACATTTTGTTAAGACCCCTGTCACCGCCTCATGCTCATTGTGTTTTCAGACTTTTTTAAAGGCACTTTTTCCATCACATTGTAGATGTCTGTATTCCCACTGGAAATGTCTGTTTAGCTTTGTAAGACATTTTGCTGAAATATGAAATTGAGCCTTATTGACAGTTAAGTGCTTCTTGCAGCAGGTGGTCAAAGAGTGACTAATACGTGACCCATTAGAGTATAACCTACGTCTGGACCATTCCTAAAGTTTTTCTTACCAACAGTACCATCATGCCTTGAGTGTTCATTTCTCCCAAGTGCTATTCCTTAAACATGAGTTTACCAACTGCCTAATTATGCAATAAAAATTGCTTTGAGATGGCTAGCTAACTGCCCACAAAACTGATGAAAATCAAACTCGAAATGCTTGTAAAATAACTTTCTTCCCGTGTTTCCATTTGTTGAAAGTCTTACAGATGGAAAGCAGGTGTTCCTCCTCAATTTTTCAGACGTTTTGAAAGGAAGACAATTCTGTTAGCCAGATGGGTAAGCTTCTATTAATACACTCTTAAATTGTGAATCCCTCATAATGAGGGATTTAAGTTAGTTATTTATAAAGACACTACCCGCTAAAAATGTCCTCAGATCTCGGAAGAGTAGTCTTGGTCCTGAATATACAGTGTTATCCTTTATGTTTTAAAGGGTGATACAGACATGAGAAGCCACTAGTTGGTGCATAAGGCCCTACTTGGCTATTTCATATCTACCTAGAATTGACCAAAATTTTTTTTAGGCCAGCAATTATTATTTAGCTTTGCTCCTTCTAGTGCAAGAAACTGTAGGCTGGATCAGTAGTTCAACAGCTAAACAAACAAACAGTCATAAAATAGTCATTGTGCATGTTAAATTTCTTTCAACTATAAAAATTTCCAGTTTCTATTTACTTATTCATTGTGACAGTATTACTAAACAGGTAAGGATGGGAATATTTTGTTATACCGTGTATAGTGAATGTATTGTACTGTGTCTGTGAAAACTGTGCTTTAAATTATATTTTCATATGTTTTGTTCAGGACAGAGCACATTAAGTTTGAAAGCAACAGAGGTTTGTTTTAGAACTGAAGGCAACTTAATGAAACAAAATTGCTGTCAAGAAAAGCTGCTTATAAATGTAAATGAAATCACATTTAAAATAAACTGCCTCTGACCCAAAATAAACATGGCTCTTTATTTTCATTAGCATCCATTATAAAGACCAGTATCAAGTTTGCCACAGAAATGAACATATCCATTCAGTACCTTGTGCTAAGCCTGCCTTTTTTTTTGGTTGGGGGGGGGGGGCAGAATTTAGCTGACACATGTAGATTTCATCAATGTTTTTGCCTAGGTTAGTATGATGAACAATTTCATTTCACTGGTAGTAGCACTATAATATTCAAAGGATACTTTTAGGTTAGCATGGTCCATAATTATTAACTGATGGAATAAAAATGTTCATATCATTGAACATATTTTACCTGAATATATTCTGCTTAGCCTATAACCTCTCCAGAAGCTTAAAACATGGAGTCTTCATTACTGTTGCATCCCAGGTCTGCCATGTCCTGATATCTGACTGCCCAATACTGTTTTGCCCTAGACTCAAACCTTTTAAAGGATTCCAACGATACATGAATTCTGCTCCTAGAAACAAATACAAGTGAGATGGTGTATATGCGGTTCACATATAGTACCCCAAAATGCCACTACACTGAATATTAAGTTAACATCTTAGATAGCTAGTTTGCTTAAGACGAGCTTAAATATTTTGATAACCACAAAAACAGCAAAATCAAAAAGTCAGTACTTTAAATCCTTAACATTCATATTCTAAAAGAGGAAAGGACTGTAGTTCAGAAAACTTTAATGACCCAGACCAAAAAGACATTCAAGATGCTAGACTTAATGAAAAACTATCACAAATAAATTTGACAATGAAATTACACACTTCTAAAAATGTGTCTACTTTAATGTTAATGAATACTATATACAGCAGTCATAATGAACACGATAGTTTGATTTGGGTTTATGCATTACATATTTAATCACTTACTGAGAACATTTTTTCAAAGTTATACTCTTATCAGGAAAATGTGAAAAAAGACATACATTTACTGTGATTTTATGCCACAACCATCACTGTTTAGTAGATCTTAATATGAAACAATTACACTGACATATCTTGTTCCATTTCCCCATCAGATAGAAATACAACTTTAAGATGGCTTAAAAATAATCATTCAGGTATTCTAAAATTTTTTAGTCATAAAATTAGCAAAATATGCATTCTATTAATTCCTAAAGCAAACATTTCAAATATAAAAAGGATATTTGCTATCTTGGAAGCATGTGATCTCATCTACATGCAGCTCCCTTTCTAAAGAGGGTTAAAAAAAAACATTTCATGGGCTAAGTTATGAAGTTTCTGTATTCAAAAGAATAACTTTGCAAGACTTATGATAAATTCTTTGTATTACATAATTTTTAGTAGTCATGCTCAATCAAGGTCAACAGAGATGTGTAAATATTCTGCTAAATAACACACTATACATACCTATTTTTTCAGTGTGGTAACATTAAAATAATCCGTTTCCTTCATTCATATAATTTTTCAAAATGGGGAATAAATAAAGATACACACAAGAACTTCTTAAGCTGGTAAGATTAACAGAGGTTAAAATTATATTTATTGATAAGTGATAAGCCAAGGACTGACCCTGACACTAGTAACACCAAACTCCAAGTAGCTCTTGGTCAGAAAAGTGCAGTAGAGGGTACATGAAAGTGACACCTTGTGGTCTCCTTAGTGGTCTGAGGTGATTTTTTTTTTCCAACTGCTAAACTGTATTATTAACTCCTAATAAAAATTAACTAGTCAAAGTTTAAAACATTCTGATCAAAATGGGTCTGTACATGCCTTTCAAACCCCTGCTGGTCATAGTCAGGAGGGAACTGCTCGCTGCACATTGGGCACACCTTCCAGTGACTTTCAACATGTTCTTCAAATTTGCTCTGATCATAGTTGGGAGGGAACATTAATTCACAGAGTGGACATTTCTTCTGAACATCAAAGCTTGAGGAAATAAAATGAAAGAATTACATATTTCTAATAAACAGATTTTTAACAGCAGTAAGCTTCAGATGCAGCGAGGTTACATTTATCTAGTTAAGCTGATATTCATACTAACACTTACCTTGAAAGTCTTCAGTTACGCCAGGAACCTCTTTTTCTGCTCCTAAAAGCTTGCTATTGACAATTGTGTAAACCATTTATAAAGCCTCTAATTTTAGTTTTACAATTAGATTGACAAAGAAAATCTTTTTCTCATCAAAATCCAAAAAATACAATCACATTATGTGAAATGAGGCTCAGTGACAAGAACTCTTCAATTTTTAACAAAATATGCCTTTTGTAAAACTATAAAGATTCACACAACTCGTAGCTTCCCAACAGCGTTCATTCAGTTTAACAACTAAAGGTGTTTACGGCACTGGTCCTCAAGGTGCGGCACGCATCAGGACCACCTGGAGGCGTGCTGAGACGCATGCTGCTGGGCCCTACAGCAAGGATTTGGGGTTCAACGAGATCTGAGTTAGGGCCCTGGACCATATGCATTTCTAACAAATTTTCAAGGACCATACGTTGAGAGCCACAGGTAATCCCAATTCTACACAGGAAAGAGAACAATTACCTGGGATCAAAGCAAAAGCCCGTTCCGTGCCCACGTAAATGCGGACTTGGAGGATCAGGAGCAGTGGGCGCGCTCTCATCTTCCTATAGGCAAAAAATAATTGTGCAGCTTTTGAGAAAAGTGAAACCAAATAGAAGTTCCTCAATTCATTCAATCAAGCACCATATAAAGGAAATAAGATTACACTTTTAAAATTTACCTCTATTATCATTAAATTAGATTTTCATGTAAACATGTTTGAAAGTAACTTTTTTTAGAGAGAGTATTTCACTATGGACTAAGTCTTACCTTGAAATAAAAAGCAGTATTCAGTGGAATGGAGAGTATACTACACCTGTGTGTGTGAATGAAGTAGAGATCAATAGACTTTTTTGACCGATATATAAGTAACTTTACCGACTTTTCATTCCATACACTGGGTGACCACTTTCATAAAAATCTTAAGACTGCATTATTTTTCCCGTTATTCTCATTTAATGACTATTAGTCTGTAAGATAGGCAGGATCTTCTTTGATAATATATATCCACTGCACAATATGTAGAAATTATAAAGGAAAACTGTGTGTGTGTGTGTGTGTGTGTGTGTGTGTGTGTGTGTGTATGTTTTGGGGCAAATACACAAGTGAATCCAACTGGAAAACCATGTTAAAGCGAAGCAATTCACGGAACTACAGGCCTCAAAAACCCTGATGTAAAACAATCAGATTCAAATTTAAATATCTGATTAACAGATTATCAAGGAAGACTCCTAAAACCCTGTAAATCTGAGTCTGAATCAGAAAGAAAATGCTGGTTTGAATTTCCATGCCTGCACCCCTCTAGTCACTTTTTATAGATTTGCACATTGCTGCTACATCAATATCCAAACACAGACTGTCACTTCATATCCAAAGCAGCCACATCATCTGAAGTGCCCATTTGCTTTCTTCCCCTGAGCAGTTTGTTAGCTGCTCTCATGTCATGAACTAACAGCACACAACAGGTGGAAGAGGCACTGATGAAAGTCCTTATGTTGCTGGGTAGTCATGATTGCCCCAGAACTATTAATAGGCTAAGTAAGGTCTGTCATAGGAAGAGGTTCCAAAAAAGTGTATGTGACGTGAAATTTGAAGTGACCAAACAAAAGATAAATTGAATTCTTTTGGGGGGGGGGGGCAGGGGGAGGGAATAGTAAGGGAAGGCGGGGTAACTTAGCTATTATTCTGACAATTATCCCCCCCCTCAAAGCTCAAAAAAGGAGGTGAGACTTTTTTTTTCCCATGTGCATCACATGAGAAAACACTTTTGTTTACATATGATTCCCTTAGGATATAACTGGGCAAAAGAAAAACAGGATCAATAACCTAATAGGGCATTGAGAAGTTGGGGAATGCTGGACAAGTACTTCATATACTTCAAAAATTAAAAGTCTTTAACTAACTAAAATCCAGACAGTTTTTAAACTGCAGGTACAAAGAGGGAAGATGATTTAGTAGTTGAATCTGCTAAGCTTACATATGTGTAACAGGCAAATTGTGATTCTGTGCCACATTACTCTGGCTGCCATGCTTAGGCCTTCCAGCAACAATATCTGAAAATGAATCTGCTTAAACAACTACATATAAAATAATGAACAAAATTTTCTCATATATAAATGACATAAAAATGTTTTAAAAATTTTTGAAATGCTACTGAAGAAAAAGAATAAAACAAAAGGTCTTCATATTCTACTTTTCAAAATTCTTTTTGAGACATATTTATAATATTGTACAACTTTCTAGGGGCAAAAAATAAAATAGAACCAAAAATCTCATAACCACCTCTCCCTGTGTTTTACAACAGCTGCAGCTCACACCAATTCACTGCTTCCATGAAGCAGCTAACAATAGAGTTTGGAACTAGCTAAGGTGCTAGGTTCAGACCACCTATCGGACATGTTAACCCTGCTTATAAAATATGTGGATGAGGGGGGCAAAAAAAGCAATTTATACTTTCTAAGCTATATATAATTTGGTAAGGGTAACTATTATTCTGTATCTTCTACCAGAATAAAAGGGGAGAGGGAATGAAGAGTAGAATTCTAGATGTAATAATGAGACATAAGTCCTCATGAAATAAGAAATCACCTACTGGGAGAATAGTTTAAAACCAGGAAGTATGTAATAAAATCTGAGTAACCAATTCATATAATAAAGTCTCTGGTGATCTTGTCATGCAAAATGACCAAATTTTCACTCACAAATACAGTTATTCCATTTTACTCATCAAGCTCGGCTAATTAGTTTCCAAACCATACTAGTTTACATGTAACAAATCAGCCCGGGAAGTGAGGCTATTAAGGCAGGCTCACTGCCAGCAACAAAAAATGGCTACTGGTGAAAAAAGAGAGGAAAGCAGACAAGAACCCAAAACATCAAATAGGATTTCAACACTGGATCATACAGCTTTACTATACACCTTAAAAGAATGTGAGGACATCATTCAATATTGAGTTTTTAATTAATAAACTTCAGTCATCAAGGTTATTAGTATTCTATTTTAGCAAGATTTCCACCCAAAACTACTAAAATAATCAAGTTTTAGCACTGAAAGTTGTCAGCTCAAAAGAATTTTGAATAGCAAGTTTTAAAGTATAAGTACCTAGTATTTTAGCTAAACTGCTGAAATAATCTTGTAAGCAAGTATTATTGGGAATAACACATTGAAATGTATTTATGAACAATTCCAAATAAATTTTTCTTACGAAAATATTTTCAATAGCTTTTTAATCTCTACAAAGGTCTAAACCACTCTACATTGTTCATGTACCTTTAGACCCATGAGCACAATACTCTTTCTATTTGCAAACTGGTTTTTAAGCAAAGGAAACATGCTACGGTAAACTGAAGCTCTGTTTGAAACCCAAAACTTCTCATGAGATGCTCAACTCAAAATCTAGTCTCTAAAAAATATTCTTGTTTTTCTTATCAAAGTATATAACCAGTCGAACATCTGAAATAGTATTAAAATTGGTTAATCTCTTAGACAACAAAATACATTTAATCATAGTAAATTCACAATGCAATCATGATCATAAAAATACAATTACCATATGATACAACAATTCCATTTCTGGGTATATATCCAAAAGAACTGAAAGCAGGAACTCAAACAGATATACTGGTACACCTATGGTCACAGCAGCATTATTCACAATAGCCAAAACGTGGAAACAACTCAAATGTGTATCAATGGATGCATGGCTAAACAAAATGTGGTATACACATACAATGAAATATTATTTAGCCTTAAAAAGGAAGAAAATTCTGACATCTTACAACATGAATGAATCTTGAGGACATATATTAAGCGAAATAAGCCCATCACAAAAAGATAAATACTATATGATTCTACTGTACTTATATGAGGTATCCAGAATAGTCAAATTCAGAGAGACAAAGTAGAATGGCAGTTGCCAGGGGCCAGAGGGAGGGAGGAATGGAGTTGTTGTTTAACGGGTATAGAGTTTCTGTTTTGCAAGATGAAAAGAGTTCTGAAGACTTGTTGCACAACAGTGTGAATATACCATTGACCACTGAACAATGAGGATTTGAACTGCATAAATCTGCTTTTATGCGGGATTTTTTTCAGTAGTATATACTACAATACTACATGAACTGAGGTTGGCTGGATCCTCAACCTGTGGATATGGGAGAAACCACAGATGTAGAGGACCAACTGTAAGTTATACTCAGATTTTCAACTGCATGGAGGGTTGGCACCCCTAACCCTCGTGGTTAAGGGTCATCTGTACTTACTGCTATAGAAGCATGTACTAAAAAATAGTTAAGATGGTAAACTTTATGTTATGTGTATTCAACCACAATAAAAAATGCAATTGTGATCAAACTAGCAATACACACTCGGGAGCTAATGATTGAGTTACACCATCTAAATCATTAGGATTCGGACAATCAGAATTTCTGAAACTGTGTTATGATTCCACCTTTGCCAGGAATTATTAATTGAAATATTTAGATATCATTAAGGAGCTAGTAATGAATATCAATGAAGAAAGATCCACCACTTAATAGAACTTATACTAAGTTAATAATTACTACTTTAGTTCAAGAGCATCCTAAAAGAAACATTTGCTAAGGCCAAAATCAACACATTAAGAAAAGAGTACCAATGACTCTGGGTAACTTTTATATAAAACTAAAGAATTAATGTTTATCCTTATAACTATATTATTAAGTAATATTAGTCAACATTCTCTTTTTATGAGATGTTACTGTTTAAGCTCAGCCAAACATCCATTTCTAGTAATATGTCAATGAAGGAATATCATTGAATTATAACTCCATAAAATTTAAAGGTATTTTACAAATAGGAAAGCAAATAATTTTGTAAGATCTCTATTTTCAAATGTCACTTTTCTCAGATACATGCAGCCCTATGTTCATGCAACACTATGTACAAGAGCTGAGATATGGAAACAACCTAAATGTCCATTGACAGATGAATGGATAAAGAAGATGTGGTATATATGTATACAATGGAATATTACTCAGCCATAAAAAGAGTGAAATAATGCCATTTGCAGCTATATAGACCTAGAGATTATCACACTAAGCGAAGTAAGTCAGAAAGAGAAAGCCAAATACCATATGATATCACTTATATGTGGAATCTAAAATAATGACACAAATGAACTTATCTACGAAACAGAAACAGACTCACAGAGAGCAGACTGGTGGTTGCCGAGGGGAGCCGGCGGGGCTGGGGGTTGGATTGGGCGTTTGGGATTAGCAGATGCAAGCTATTACATATAGAATGGATAAACAACAAGGACCTATTGTACAGCACAGGGAACTATATTCAATGTCCTGTAGTAAACCATAATGGAAAAGAATACCAAAAAAAGTTACTTTTCTCGGGCTTCCCTGGTGGCGCAGTGGTTGAGAGTCCGCCTGCTGATGCAGGGGAAATGGGTTCGTGCCCCAGTCTGGGAAGATCCCACATGCCGCGGAGCGGCTAGGCCCGTGAGCCATGGCCGCTGAGCCTGTGCTCCGCAACGGGAGAGGCCACAACAGTGAGAGGCCCGCATACCGCAAAAAAAAAAAAGTTACTTTTCTCCATATTCAAAACTTAAAACAAACCAAAGACCTAAATTAGAAGCTAGAGCTACCTTAGATAAAGCAATGGTTTCTGAGATACGACAACAAAAGTACAAGCAAAAAAAGGATAGGTAAATTTGACTTCATCAAAATTTAAAACTTTTGTGCTGCAAAAGATACCACCAAAAGAATATAAAGACAATCCACAGATGGGAGAATATATTTGCAAATCATTTATCTGGCAAGGGACAAATAATCCTATATAAAAATGGCCAAAGGACTTGAATAGACATTTTCCCAAAGAACATATACAAATGGTCAACCAGCACATTAAAGATGCTCAATATCATTAGCCATCAGGGAAATGCAAATCAAAATCATGATGATATGCCACTTTTTATCTACTAGGATGGGCTATCATCAAAACAACAGACAACAAGTGTGGGTAAAGATGTAGATAAACTGTAACTCTTACACTTACACACTGCCAATGGAAAAGGAATCAGGCAATTCTTCAAAAGGTTAAACATAGTTACCCTATGACCCAGCAATTCAACTCCTAGGTATATAACCAAACTGAAAAAAGTATTCAAACAAAAACTTGTACGTAAGTTCACAGCAGCACTATTCACAAGAGCCAACTGTTAATCAACAGAGGAGTGGATAAACAAAATGTATATCCATACAACACACTATTAAGCATTTAATAAAAAGGAATGCAGTACATTCTTCATGCTAAATATGCATGCACGCTAAAACATGGATGGATCTTGAAAACATGATGCTAAGTTAAAGAAGCCAGTCACAAAAGACCTCATGTTTTAAGATTTGACTTACATAAATGTCCAGAATAAGCAACTCTACAGAGACAAAGTAACTGCTAAAGGGTATAGGGCTTCTTTTTGTGGTGAGGAAAATGTCCTAAAATTGAATGTGGTGATAGCTGCACAATTCTCTGAATATACTAAAAACCACTGAATTGTATACTTTAAATGGTAATTGTATGGTATGTGAATTATATCTCAATAAAGCTGTTACCAAAAATTACTTTTCTAAGATGATCTGAACATTAGTAGGCAGAAAATAAAAATAATTAAAAGCATTTCTTTAGCTAAAATCGTTAGTCACAAATATTTAAATAGACCCTACTGTATATGAAAGGCATTGTACTATATAGTATAGAGAAGGTAAAATTCAGCATTAAGAGATGCCAACCAGGGACTTCCCTGGTGGTCCAGTGGGTAAGACTCCACACTCCCAATGCAGGGGGCTTGGGTTCGATCTCTGGTCGGGGAGCTAGTTCCCACATGCATGCCGCAACTAAGAGTCCGCATGTCGCAACGAAGATCCCACATGCCGTGACTAAGACCGGCGCAGCCTAAATAAATATTTAAAAAAGAAAAAAAAAAGAGATGCCAACCAGAGATACAGAATCAGCTGGAAATAAGTGTGTATTTAAAAAAAAATAGAACATACAGAATTCATGTAATCTTTTTTTTACAATTTATTTTATTTATTTTTGGCTGCGTTGGGTCTTCGTTGCTGCGCGCAGGCTTTCTCTAGTTGCAGTGAGCAGGGGCTACTCCTCATTGCAGTGCACGGGCTTCTCACTGCAGTGCACGGGCTTCTCATTGCGGTGGCTTCTCTTGTTGCGGAGCATGGGCTCTAGGCGTGCAGGCTTCAGTAGTTGTGGCTTGTGGGCTCTAGAGTGCAGGCTCAGTAGTTGTGGCGCACAGGCTTAGTTGAGCCATGGCATGTGGGATCTTCCCGGACCAGGGCTCGAACCCATGTCCCCTGCATTGGCAGGCATATTCTAAACCACTGCGCCACCAGGGATGCCCCTCATGTAATCCTTTTGATGAAGTCTAATTTATCTATTTTTTCCTTTGCTGCTTGTGCTTTTGATGTCATATCTAAGAAACCATTGCCTAACATCACAAAGACCTACCTCTATGTTTTCTTTTGAATTTTATACTTTAGCTCCTATATTTAGGTTCAATTTGAGTTAATTTTTGTATATGGTATGAGGTAGAAGTCCAATTTCATTTTTTTGCATATGGATATCCAAATGTCCCAGAACCATTTGTTGAAATGATTATTCTTTCCCCTTTGAAATGTCTTGGGGGACTTCCCTGGTGGTTAAGAACCTGCCTGCCAATGCAGGGGACACGGGTTCGATCCCTGGTCCAGGAAGATCCCACATGACGCAGAGCAACTACACCCTTGAGCCACAACTACTGAGCCTGCGCTCTAGAGCCCGCACGCCACAACTACTGAAGCCCGTGCGCCTAGAGCCCATGCTCTGCACCTAGAGTAGCCACCACAATGAGAAACCCATGCACTGCAAGGAAGAGTAGCCCCTGCTCACCGCAACTAGAGAAAGCCCACGTGCAGCAACGAAGACCCAACACAGCCAAAAATAAATTAATTAATTAAAAAAAATGTCTTGGCAGTCTTGATAAAAGTGAATTGGCTGTAATTATATACTACTTTTGTAAACAGAAAACATACTGGTTATATTCAAAGTAAAATTTTAAAAATAAGACAACATATGAAAAATGGCAAAATTTAAGAAAGGCAAAAATTCCATGTGTCATGACAATGGGAAACAGGCCTTGATTCTTTCAAGCAGTGATTCCCAACAATTGTGGAGTCATAGCCCCTTTGAAAACCAGATTCTTCTGAGAATAAAAACTAAAAAACTCATCAGAAAAAAATATAAATACAAAAATTGTCAGTCTTCAATTGGGGGGGTTCATAGTGAAGGATTCATGTGGAAAGCTGCAAACCACACATTAACAGAATGTGTGTACCTGATCAGTCTTTCAGAGATAGAGGAGAAAGGAAAGAAGTAAAGCTAGTCAGGTGGAAGGGAAACACTATACAAAGGCATAAGAACAACTGGAAAGTGGGATATGTGTTAAAGGAAGAGAAAGTAATCCAACCTTGCCTGATGGGCCTTAGGAAGTTTAGACCAGTGCAACTCAAACTTTATTAAGCGCATGATCACTGAAAGACTTTGTTAAATGCAGTCTGATTCTCTGTAGGTCTGGAGTGGAGCCAGAGATTCCTTATTTCTAACAAGCTCCCAGGAGATACCAATAGCGTTGGTCCAAAAATGATATTTTTGTGTAGCAAGAGTTTAGACCATGGCTCCAAAAACTGTGCAGGAGGCTACTGAGATGCTAAAGGTGCCATTAACTGAGAAAATTTGGGAACCTCTGGTTTAGTCATTTGGTAGGTTGATAGGTGGTAAAATCACAACTTCCATAGCCAAACTGATGAGGCTGTACGCTTACCAGCCGTATGACTTGAAGCAAGCTAGGCAGTCTGTCTCTGTTTCCTCCATTATAAAATATAGTAATAGCTTCTACCTCATAGGACAGCTATGAATAGTTAATATATTTAAAGTGTTAAGCATTAGCTGTCCCATAAAACTACAGAAATGTCTATTGCCATCACTATCATCATAATTACAACTATGAGGTGAAGGGGAGTGAGTCATAAAAGCCTTTTTTGATCTGACAGAAAGTTTTTGGTGCAGAAGGGAGGAGATATGGTAGGTGTGACTGGAGGGGGCTGGAAGTGCAGCCGCTTCAACCCCAACTGAAAGGCACTGGGTCCCAGGCTGTTAAATACTTTCAGGGCAAAGAACCAGAGAAAAGGAACACGTCAACTCAGAGCTGCTTTTTATATTCTAACTAAAACTACTTAACTAAAAAACACTTAACTAAAAATCATTTGCAAGTGATTTTTATTGTTGTAATGACAAGAATTTTTTTTAAAAAATAGGTCTGAATGTACATAAAAATTAGTTTCTAATGTGAAAAATCTTCTGATAGCAAAATACAATTACCCAAGGTGTGCCTATTAAGACCCCTTCCATCTCATTACCAAATCTAAGCATGTCAGCAAATGAGCACAAGACTCTTAACACTGCTTCTCATGGATTTGCAGGAGGGCAAAGCACACAGATCAGAAAGAACATTCTGCTAATTAAACTGAAGCAGATGACTACAGAAGAGAAAAGCGTGTCACATGTAACATCTGTGCCAAGAATGATCAGATTAAATATGCAAAATGTGAAGTAAAGGTGTGAAAAAGCAGTAAGATGATACTCTAGACTTCATATAGGCTACCAAAGTTCTGACAGTTTTCCTAATTATTCCCAGTAATGGATATAGGAGGCCAAAAGGCAGAAGAGAGAAATACATTTTTCTCCATTATGGGTGTTGAGCACTAGGGCTAAAATCATGCCTGTCTGAACACTGATCAGTTTCTGCAAAGGTTAATAGCAATTAAATGCAGCAAACTAGATTAAATGAGAAACAGGTCATGATACCACTGTACTTGCAAAGAGCACGATAAAGCATTTCTTTTAAATGCATCTTAATGCACAGAAAATCCAAAAAGAGCTGCTATGAGGAAAAGGATCTATTAAATGGTGAAGAAATCTCTTAAATGAAATAAAAAGAATGCCATGCCACGTAAACTGATTCAATTATCAACAGTACTGTACTGCTGAGAGATTAAATACTAATGATGTCTACAAGATTATTTTTCTGAAAAAGAAAACTATGATACACATACTTCTTCCTTTTTCTTGCTAAAGATAACGAAGAGTCCACTTTATAACTTAAAGTGGGATATAAATGCAAAACTGAAAAGATGCACACCAAAGCATAACACTGTCATTAACGCTTTGCTTCTTGCAACCTAATACAATCAAAAGAATATAGTAAATTACTCTGTGATAATTAAGATTAAACTATCTGTGACTACAGTTAATACTGTATTGTATATTTGAAAGTTGCTAAGAGAATAGATCTTAAAAGTTCTCATCACAAGAAAAAAAATTATAGCTGTATGATGATGGATGTTAACTAGACTTGTTATGATCATTTTGCAATATACACAAATACTGAACCATTATGTTGCACACCTGAAACATGTTATATGTCAATTATAGCTCAATTTAAAAAAAATTTTTAAGATTAAACTATCTTATAACTACAATATTCTAAGGTCATTCTCTCAAATCCTAAAGTGTAAGTCTGAAGCATATTAATGGTTGATTTTTCAAATTTAAATACAAGCAGATTTTTCAAAAAATCAAGTAATCGTGTACACACAAGCATACACATTCTCTCTTTCCACACACACATAACTCTCTACACAGGACAAAAAAATAAAAGGGACAGGCCCAGAAAAGAGAAATTCAATTTACTTTACTATCCTCAGGGTCTTCTAAACCATCAGGTCGACTTAGGTTTCGAGCAGGCTGGCTGCAGACAACATTATCTTCCAGTCCCCAAGAGGGTACTCTCACAGGTGGCCTTTGGATTTCATCTGGGTAAAAAGCACCATCTGCTCCATCTGAAATAAAAATTTTGGAAGGGTAGGGTAAAAACCTGGTACTAAAATTAGAATCTCTGTGTATAGCTATGATGAACAGAATATAAAGAACCACTTTAGTGTATCCAAAAAATGTTTTTTTTAACCCAAATGATCTTTAAAAATAAGAACTATGTGCAATAAGCAGACTCCTCATTCATGGTGTACTGCTTCTGCATGAAGCCAGTTAGTGTTAAACATTAAAACTGCTTATTATAAAACAAGATTTCTATTAGAGTTGATCATACCAACAGTTCTCTAATCCCAGGAAGATACAAACAAACAAAAATACCTCCACATTTAGCTGACCCCAACCAAAAATATTTTAATAACCTCTTGTTTCCTGTGTTGCATAAGGATTACCAAACTGCAGAACTGGTTGTGTATCTGGCACTGCAGGAACATGACCACTTTGCTCTGAGCTTGTGTTGAAACACTGTGAGATCTGCTGAGGACTCTGGGAATTCTGACCCTCCAATTTCCTTTCTGCTTGATTTTCTATACTCCTTTTAAGTTCCTAAAATTAACAAAAACAAAGGTGAATAAGCAACCAAATATTTTTTAACAAGAGGAGCATTAAATACTTAGCCAAAATATAACAATAAAATGATTTCCCTATTATATTTAAAGTGTACAGTTGGAAAAGGCTGGTTCTCAACTTCTCATAAATGTCCCTTCCACATCTAACAAAATCAGAAAGCAGGATAAAGCCCAATATATTTTCAAATTTATTTGTGCCAATAAAGTATCCTTTTTATTGCTAATTGAGAGGAAATTGCGAATCTCTTACAATTTAGCTATTAGTAAAAATCATAAGACAAAAAACAACTCAGACTGCTTCCCTGGTAAACTCTATTTAACATTTTAAAAAATGCTAATCTTGTATAAACTCTTTCAAAAACTAGAGGAAAAAACACTGTCTCAGCTTACTTTACAAGGCCAGTATTATCCTGATACCCAAACCAGTGACATCACAGGAAAACGGCAGACCTCAACTGCAGACCCTCACAAATACTGATGTAAAAATCCTTAACTTAATTAAGAAATCAAATTCAATATTAGAAAATACATTGAGACTTCCCTGGTGGCGCAGTGGTTAAGAATCTGCCTGCCAATGCAGGGTACATGAGTTCGATCCCTGGTCTGGGAAGATCCCACGTGCTGCGAAGAAACTAAGCCTGTGCGCCACAACTACTGAGCCTGCGCTCTAGAGCCCGTGTGCCACAACTAAAGCCCACGCCTAGAGCCCGTGCTCCGCAACAAGAGAAGCCACCACAATGAGAAGCCCTAGCACCGCAAGAAAGAGTAGCCCCCGCTTGCTGCAACTAGAGAAAGCCCACACGCAGCAACGAAGACCCAACACAGCCAAAAATAAATAAATTTATTTAAAAAAAAAATCATGACCAAGTGGGTTTTATCACAAGAATGAAAATTTAGTTTAACATCCAAAAATCAATGTAATTCATCACATGTTCATAGACTAAAGGAAAAAAGCATACAATCATTTCAATAACTGTAAGAAGAAACATTTTATAAAATTCAACAGGCATCCATGATTTAAAAAAAAAAAAGACATCTACAAAAACCTACAGTGAATCTTAATGGTGAAAAATTAAATGGTTCTACCTAATATCAAATATTAAGGCAAAAATGTCTGTTCTAACCACTTCTATTCAACATTATACTGGAGTTTCTTTTTTTTTTTTTTTTTTTTAATATTTGTTTATTTGGCTGCACCAGGTCTTAGCTGCAGCACTCGGGATCTTCGTTGCGGTGTGCAGGATCTTTTAGTTGCTGCATGCAGGATCTTTCAGTTGCTGCATGCGGGATTTAGTTTCCTGACCAGGGATCAGAGCCAGGCCCTGTGCATTGGGGAGCGCAGAGTCTGGACCGTCAGGGAAGTCCCTATACTGGAGGTTCTAAACAGTGTTAAGATTAAGGCAGACAGACTGGAAAGGAAGAAGTAAAACCATCTTTACTCACAGATGATATGATCATAGAAGTGGAAAACCCTAAGGAACACACTAGAACTAGGAAAATGAGTTAATTTAGCAAGGTTGCAGTATATAAGGTCAATATATAAAACCAACTGTACTGCTATGTATCAGCAACACACAACTGAAAAATGAAATTTGTAAAAATTCTATTTATAGTAACATTCATAGATAAAAATTAAACACTAAGGAATAAATTTAGCAAAAGATGTGCAAGGCCTATAAACTAAAAGCCACAAGCATTACTGAGAGAAATTAAAGAGAGCCTCAGCAAATGGAGAAATATACCATATTCATGGACTGGAAAACTTATTTTTATGCTATTAATTCCCCCCAAATTGATCTAGAGATTCAATGCGATCCCAATCAAAATTCCAGCAGGCTTTTGTATAAACTGACAAACTGATTATAAAATGTACATGGAAACACAAAGGTCCTGGAATAGCCCATTCTTTAAAAGCAGAACAAACTTCAAGACTTACACAATCTGATTTCCAGACTTATTATAAAGCTATAGTAATCAACTGAGTACAATTTTAGCCTAAGGATAAACAGATTGGGGGTAGGCAAACTTTTTCCATAAAGGGCCTGATGGTAGATAGTTTCAGCTTTGTAGGACACATAGTCTCTGTCACAACTACTCAAATCTCTCTCTGCTATTGCAGGCATAGACAATACCTAAAAATGAATGGGCATGGCAATGAGCTTTAATAAAACCTTATTTACAAAAACAGGCCACAAGCCAAAATTTGGATGTAGGCCTTAGTATGCTGACCCCTAATATAAATCAATAAAACAGAAAAGAGATTCCAAAAATATACCCATACTCTTGTCAATTAATTTTCAACCAAAATGCAGAAGTAATACAATGGAGGAAAAACATGTTCTTTTAAATATATGATGTTAAAAAACTGGATATCTGCATACAAATAAACAAATTTTGACTACACATCATTCCTTACACAAAAATTAATTTTAAGTAGATCATAAATCTAAACCTAAGAGCTGAAACTATAAAATATACCGGATTAAAAAAAATAGGAGAGGGCTTCCCTGGTGGCGCAATGGTTGAGAGTCCGCCTGCCGATGCACTCCGCAACGGGAGAGGCCACAACAGTGAGAGGCCCGCGTACCGAAAAAAAAAAAAAAGGAGAAAATCTCTGTAACCCTGGGTTAGGCAAAAATTTCAGATAGGACACATATAGCATGAACCATTAAGAAAAATATTGCTAAACTGGACTACTTCAGAATTAGAAGCTTTTGCTCTTCAAAAGATAGTATTTTTAAAAATGAAAAGGCGAACCACAAATTGGGAGAAAATGTTTCCAAAATATATAACATAGAAATTGTATTTGGAATATATTTTTTTAAACCCTTAAATCCAAAAAAAGATAACCCAATAAAGAATCAGGTAAAAGATCTGAACAGACACTTCACAAAAGAATATATATGAATGGCCTGTAGGCACACGAAAAGATGCTGAGTATCACCAGTCAGTCATCGGGGACTATCTGGAAAAAATGAAAACACTAATCTTAAAAGATACATACACCCTAATGTTCATAGCAGCACTATTTAAAATAGCAGATATGCATGGAAGTAACCGAAGTGCCCATTAACAGACAACTGGATTAAGAAGATGGGGGGGTGTGTGTGTCTGCACGCGCACTTAACTCAATAAGTCAAAGACAAATACTATATGTATGGTATCACTAATATGTGGAATCTAAAAAATAATATGAATGACTGTATATACAAAAAAGAAACAGACTCACAAATATAGAAAACAAACTTGTGGTTACCAAAGGGGAGAGGGGAGCGGGGAGGGACAAAGTAGGGGTATGAGATTACAGATAAAAACTACCATATAAAAAATAGATAAGCAACAAGGATTTACAGGGAATTATACCCATTATGTTGTAATAACGTACAATGGAATATAATCTTCAAAAATACTGAATCACTATGCTGTACACCTGAAACTAACACAATATTGTAAATCAACTATACTTCAATTAAATTTTTTTTTAAGTTTAACATTAAAAAATAGTAATTAAAAAAACACTAGTCGTCGGAGAAATTAAAACTACAACCACAATGAGGTAACCTTACACGCTCACTAGAATGACTAGAATTGAAAACTGACAATACCAAGGGCTAGTGACTGGAATGCTCATATACTGCTGGTGGGAATGCAAAGTGTACAGGCTCTTTGGAAAACAATCTGAGTGTTTCTTAAAAACATACACTTACATACGATATAAGCCAGCAATTCCCTTCCTAGGTATCTACTCAAGAAAAATGAAAACACATGTCCACAAAAAAAAACTTGTAAGAGAATGTTCATAGCAGCATTACTCATAACAGCAAAACATGAGAAATAATTTGAATGCCCATCAGCTGGTAAAAGGATTAACATTTATCAATTAGTGAATAAATTCTGTATGACCACATTTATGTGAAATGCTAGAAAAAGTAAAACTATAGAGTAACAGAAAGTAGAACAGTGGTTGTCTGGGACTGGGGGTAGCTGGAGGAATAGACTACATGAACATGAGGAAACTATGTGCAGCAATAAAACAGTCTAAAGTTTGAATGTAATGGTAGAGAAATATATGTATTTGCCAAAATTCATCAAATTGCACTTAAAATGAGAGAATTTTATCATATTTAAATTGCACCAGGGACTTCCCTGGCAGTCCAGTGCTTAAGACTTCGCCTTCCAATGCCCATGGGGTGCAGGTTCAATCCCTGGTCGGGGAGCTAAGATCCCACATGCCCCACAGCCAGAAAAACAAAACATAAAACAGAGCAATATTGTAACAAATTCGACAAAGACTTTAAAAATGGTCCACATCCAAAAAAATAAACTTGAAAAATAAAAATTAAAAAATTCAACCAAAAATATTAACAAAGGATATAAGGATGAAAATTTTCATCTGTAAAGTAAAATTCAGCTGGTTTTGCTGATTGTCATCCCTTGGGAGTAGAGATGTGACTCTATGTTAACACATTTTTACCTATAAAATGACCTTAAAATAGAGTAAGTGGCCTTCAAATGGAATAAGTCATTATCATTGAGAGCAAAACTGGTAAACATGAAAAATGCAAGTCAATTTAGGTTTGAAAAGAGAAATGGGAATTAAAAGTTCTTCCTAAGCACGTGAAAAGAGTACAGAAGGCATGTGAAATATATTGCATGATTGGTAAGTGAATGATTTACTTAGAACACAGGATGCATGTTAAGAGTAGAAGAAACGCAGCTAAAAACACAGGTTGAAGGGCAAATGTGATAGATGTGTCATACAGTTTACTACAATGGGCCTAACAGTTCTTGAACAATAATAACACAGTGAAATGGTCCTTAGAAAGGTTAACCTAGCAAAACTATACTGGGCACAGTTGAAAGTAGAAACAAATAATCAGGGGGGCAGCATGACATGGTGGATTGGAGTCAGACCAGAATTTGCTCATCAGCTCCAGCACAAATAACCCTGAGGAACTTACCTTTCCCAGGCCTCAGAGGACTACTGAGAAATGAGGGGAGTGTTTAGAATACAGCAGGCCCTCAATGGATGTTCCCTCATCTCCTGTCAAGACTCAAAAACCCCTGACATACCACTATAGTAATTCAGGATGTTTAAGTGGAAATGTGAAGAGAGAAAAAGGGAGAGAGTAAATTTTAAAAATATTTCAAAGATGATTCAAGAAAAGCGAAAAAGGGGCATGAAAGCAGCAAAAGAGTTGAGATGATAAAATACTTCTACAAAAGTGTAAGCAAATCAATTTAAAGGAGTATGGTTAAGTTATTCTGTAAGCAAACAATAAACTACTTAAATGGAGTCAATGGTTTCATCAAAACATTTATGCATGCGCTGATAGAGCCAAGGAACTTCATAGAGAATTCCAACCTAATAGTTTCCTCTAGGTTCATACTCCACTCCTCTACCATCAAAGATGAAATAAATCCTCTGCAAATAGTATATGGGTAAGAAAAGGAGGAATAAGCAGCTTTGATTCTTCATGGGGGAAACTGGAGGCAGGGAAAACAGAACACAGGAACATGGACAAAATAGTTATGATTAGGTTGTTTGGCAAATTAGAAGACTGAACTCTTGACTTAGAGAAGATTCTTAAATTTGTATTCACAATGCATGCCTCCCCCCGCCAAAAGGATTCATGTTTAGAATTCAGGAAATACATGAACTTAGATAAAAAAAAAATTTTTTATATCTTTTCACTAACTTCTAACTGAAATTTAGCATTTTCTTCAATTATGGATGTAGGCAAAAAAAAATAGCAACAGTTGCAGTACCTTTGTCACCCACAAAAATCACAGATATATTCAAGATACCTTCCATTAATCATTTATAAGTATATATAAATATTACTCTTCTATTCTTAAACAGGAAGCAGATCATCTGGAAATATGAAATGATGATTCAGAAAAATTGCTAGTCAGGTACCTGATGTTAAACAACATTTTGAAATAGCTTTACTTTAAAATATTTTTTTATTTTAATTTTTTCTCTGGTAATAGTTAATAAAGTACTTCCCACCATCATTTTTATCATTATTTGCCATTGTGCTTTTGCTTTATTATTTTCTTTACTCTTCCCTTTTCATATTTCTAGTAAGGGGCTTATACAGAATATCTGAAATAGTATGAATATGATAAATAATTCTAAATAGTGGTTTTGGAATGACATGAAAAAATAAGATACTTTAAGGTATATTAAGTTTCTAAATAAATTTAAATTGGTAGGGTTTTTAATCCTAAATTACTTCATACTATTAAAAGTTATTTTTAAATATACATTTTTATAATACTAGGGAGCTAGTTACTTAAAAAAACTATAATGAGTTTTTATCCACACATATGTTCAATATTTACTGAGTATCTAATATGTAGCAGGCACTGCTCTCCAGGTACTAGAGATTTAGGAATAACCAAAACACACAAAAATTCCTGCCCAAATGAAGTCTGTATCTAGAGCAGGGCAGATGGACAAGAAACAAAATAAGTAAAATACACATTCTGTTAGATGGTGATATATCCATTTTGTCATTTGCTCACTCAACTAATGCTTCATGACCACTTGGTTCATTCCAGGCACTGTTTGGATCTAGGCTTCAGTGCTGAAACAAAAAGGACTTAATCCTAACTCTGCAGAGGATTGTGGTAGGAGTGAGGGTACTGAGAAACACTGGGGGAGAAGACAAACATGAAGCAAGTTGCTGAAATAGCAAACAGAAATTCTTATAAATACAGTCGTTAGAAGTAATATAAAACTATAGTGTCAGTAGCAGGGAAATCAAGAGTAACTCAGGAAGACAGGAAGTAGAAAGCAAACTGGCCTACTTCTATTGTATTCCTGACAGGGCAGGGTATTAACAGACAATAAAACTGCTGATCCCACTACATTTCTTTTACAAAATATTTTTGTAAACAAATGCTATAAATTATGTTTGCCCCATTAACTTGTTTAGTCATTCAACAAATACTTAACTTCAAATATCAGGCACTGTACTAGAGGCTGCAAATACAGTAGTGAATAAAATAAACATGATCCCTGTTCTTCATGAGCCTTATAATTAAGCAAAGGGAGTTGTTAGAGAAATAAGCACAGAAATATTAACTACAAATTATGGTAAGTGCTATAAAATAAAAGTATAGCTCCCAGGTTTAAGTTTAATAAAGGTACCTAATTTAGACTGAGAGGTCAAGGAAGTCCTCTCTGAAAAAGAGAGATTTAATCTGAGACTTAAAGAATAAGTCAAGAGTAGTAGGAACAGTTAAATATTCAGAGGAAAATAATAGGAATTATGGGATATACTTGAAAAATTACCACTGGGGGAAGAGAGAGGGGAATTACAGTTGAACAGATAAAATAAGATGGCACTGGGACTTTCCTGGCAGTCCAGTGATTAAGACTTTGCCTTCCAATGCATGGGGTGTGGGTTCGATCCCTGGTCAGGGAGCTAAAATCCCACATACCTCACGGCCAAGAAAAAAAAAAAAAAAACACCAAAATATAAAAACAGAAGCAATACTGTAACAAATTCAATTTAAAAAAGACTTAAAATTAAAATAAGATGCCACCAAGTAACATCTGTTGATTGCTGGGTGGGAAGTACAACTGAGTTCATTACATTATTCTCTTCTTACATATGTTTAAATTCTTCTGGGACTACCCTGGCGGTCCAGTGGTTAAGACTCCGTGCCTCCACTGCAGGGGGCACAGGTCTGATCCCTGGTTGGGGAACTAAGATCCCGCATGCCATGTGGCGCGGCCAAAAAAAATTGTTCTTTAAAAAAAAAAAGTTAACAAAGAATTGTAGGCAAGAATATTCCTAGCAAAGTACGTGAACAAGGGCCCTGAAACAAGAAAGCAATTCATGAGTTGTAAGGCCCGAGTGACAACAACAGTTCTCAAAGTGTGGTCCCCAGACCAGTAGCATCAGGAACTTGTCAAATGTGCAAATCTCAAGCCCCACCCCATACCTACAAATCAGAAACTCTGTGAATGGAAGCCAGAAATTTGTGTTTTAACAAATACATTGTAAAGCAACCATACTCCAATAAAAATTAATTTTTAAAAAATGTGGTACCCTAACAAACTATATTAAATGAAATTATATGAACGTAATGTGAAAAAGGGCAATTTTCAAGATAATCTAGTCTGTGGCATTCTATATATATGATTGTATGTTGACCTTTCCCCGCAAAGGCACAAGCTCTGCTAACTTTTGTTTAGCTTATAATGAGTTATGACTGTAATCTTATCATTACTTATGATGTTGTATTTGCTCATATTTCCCTAAATACATGTTGTATATCGCCATTTAATCTCTAATATTACAAAAAGGCAAAATATTTAAATAAATTTGATCATTACCTAAAAAACAAATAATACAGGTGGTTCTGATTCAAGGTCAAGATTGAGAACTACTACTGAGAGAAATTCTACAATAGAGGAGAGTCAAACAAGAAACTGTGGCTTAAAATGGAACTAGAGAGAGAGACCAGTCATATAAAATATTATATGCTACATTGAATTTTGGCGGGAATTCCCTGGTGGTCCAGTGGTTAGGACTCTGCACTTTCACTGCCGCTTTCACTGCCGAGGGCACAGGTTCAATCCCTGGTTGGGGCACTAAGATCCCACAAGCCACACGGTGCAGCCAAAAAAGAATTTTGGCATTTATCCTAAATGCACTAATGTATGGGAGGCCCATTAAGGAGCTTCAAGCAAAGAAAGGATCATCTTTACATTTTTAAAGGTTACCCTGCCTGTGGTTTGAATAACCTTTTACTTCAGTCAAACATAGAGGAGGAGGGACTTCCCTGGTGGTCCAGTGGTTAAGAATCCACCTTCCAATGCAGGGGACATGGGTTTGATCCCTGGTCAGGGAACTAAGATCCCACATGCCACGGGGCAACTAAGC
Source organism: Physeter macrocephalus (assembly GCF_002837175.3). Lineage (NCBI taxonomy): Eukaryota > Metazoa > Chordata > Mammalia > Artiodactyla > Physeteridae > Physeter > Physeter macrocephalus. The sequence continues at coordinate 49,688,488 of NC_041218.1, forward strand.
CTGCATGCCGCAACAAAAGATTCCGCATGCTGTGACGAAGATCCCACACGCCGCAACTGACACCTGATGCAATCAGATAAACATTTTTAAAAAAAACATAGAGGAGAGTGACCTCATGGAAGACGGCAGAGAAGAAATTATGGCCCTCACCCAACTATCTGCATGGAACTGAATCCTGACAACAAGTAGCGAGCTCAGAAGAAGATCTATACCCGTGAGATGACTGAGCCCCATCTGACACACTGACTGCAGTCTTGCAAGATGTCTAAAGAGGACCCAGCTAAGCCACACCTGGATTCCTGACTCATAGAAACTGTGAGATAACAAATACTGGTTTAAGCCACTACATTTTCAGGTAATTTGCTGTGCAGCATAATTAATACAGTCACCATATTGTTTTCTGTTTGTGATTTCAGCCATTTGTAACACAACAAAATGTACAAATGGTTATAATCATTTAGCACTATCTTTCACTGTTATATATGAAACTTCAAAATAACTATATAAAACATATTCTATATATATATAATTTTACATATAAATTATAAATAAATTTTATATATGAAATATATTTTATAAATGTAAAATATATAAAAATAAAGCATCTTGACTGCTTCTCTCTAGCATTAACTATTAACTCCAAGCACAAAATACACTTAGAGCCAGGTTTCTTTCCAAAAATGGTTAAGGTACATCCATATTTCAAAAAGTTGTCTTAAGCCTTTGGAATATATATTTTGTCAACTTCTTGTCAAATCTGATTAGGTCATCATGGTTTTAACTTTGAAATACACTTGATGAAAACTCATACCAGAAATAAAAAATCATTTTCTTACTCTTCATTTGTGTTCCTATTGTTTTAATTAGCTTTAATCCACTGTTTATTTGCAGGGATCTTTTTAACCCACTTGTCATTTTGTGTTACCATACACTGAAGGGGGCGAGGGAGGGAGAACAAACACAAGTAACATTTGAACGCAATATACTGACAACCTGGGGCGGGGGTGTGGGGGTTGGGGGGGAGGGACTTGCAAACAATCTTGAATTCAATTCTATTCTTAATAGGTTTCCTTCTTTTAGTGATATGGCTCTAGCAGTTCTGAAGGTGTGGGATATTGGAATTAGCAAGTAGATTCAAATGTATTGACACTATTGGGCACAGGATTCTCACTGTGGAAAAGGTGTACAAATAGGAATTAATGAAGGCAAGGGGAAATTCCCTAATGGTCCAGCGGTTACAACTCCACGCCTCCACTGCTGGGGCCAGGGTTTGATCCCTCGTCAGGGAACTAAGATCCTGCAAGCCACGTGGCACGACCAAAAACAAACACACACACACCAACATCCTTATCCTGATAATCTCTGTAGTTAGATAAAATTACTGTAATAACTTCTATTAAAAAAATGCCTCTTTAAAAAAAAAAAAAAAAAAAGGAAAGGAAAGCAAGGAAGAACTAGTGTGGAATTGGACCAAAACTCATGATATCTAAAATACAAACCTTTCCCAGCTCAGACAATGAAAGGATCTACAAGCAATGAGCACACCTAGGGCCTGTATTTTGGGTTCTAAACACCATTTCCCACTAATAAGCAACCAGAACTCCTTGGAGAAATAAGGACCAGAGCTTCTTCATTGTAAAAAAATGGCCAATCCCAAAGGTGAGGGAATAAAGGTATGAGAATACCTTGCAGTGCTAGAAAAAAATTAAGTGCTCAAAAGACCAACAATATCTTTTTGATATTGAGGCAGATCAGGAACCAGCTTGAAGGTATTCCCACTGACCAAATCTTAGACTATGTGAACATCAAAAAAATTCTTAATCCATTGACTAAAAAGAGCTCATATTAATGACCACCAAGTAGGAAGATAAGATGATATGTATTAAGATTAGATTAGACAGACACACAGATGAACACAGACACCCAAATATAAATTAAAAATACAGTTGGCCCTCCATATCTGCCAATGCAGAGCCAGCCAATGCAGAACCCATGGATACTCAAGGCCGATGGTACTACACCATTTTATATAAGGGACTTTAGCATCCTCTGATTTTGGCATCCTTGGAGGGGTCCTGGATCCAACCCTGAGGATACCGAGGGATGACTGTACATACATACATAAATACACACTGTGATATAAAAAACATTTTTGGTCTTGTCCCCAGTTCCTGGCACAAATCTCCTAAAACTTCTGGAATTTCCTGAATGATAGGAGTGTCTTTTGTCATTCATAACAAGCCCCTTTAGACACTACCTGAATTTATGGCTAACAAGGGGACTCCTAGGTTTACAAAATTCTAGTTTTTTCTTAAAAGCTTGAATTTTATCATTGGCAACAAATACTATCAATTGGTTTTCCTTAAAGTAACAGGCTCACTTCCCTTCTTTTCAAGAAAATATCTGCCAAATACCCCAGTCTGAATAACCAGATTTTGTCTATTAATCATTCTTTAAAATAGAAATGATATGCCATGTAAAAAGAGGCTAGTTCAGCTTAGAACTCAATCACACAGTGCTTTACCTTTAAAGGTACTTTAATGCCACTTTACTTCATTAGGCAAAAGTGCTTTGGGAGTACTTCCCATTTCATTACACAGAATATTAAAAACACCCCCCAGGGTCAAGCTTCAGTAAAATCAATATTTTACTGTTTCTTCATCTTAAATGAAACTGTTTTTTTTTTTTTAAACTGTGAACGCATGGTTAGGATGAATACAGTAACTAATAGTGCAGTTTGGTGCCACTGCCTTGATTCAATATTAATACACCAGCAGTTCTCCCATCACTACTTTTATACCAAGTGCAAATGTAACAGAGTAGGGAAAAAAGCAAATACTGTAATATTACGAAAACTGTTTTATCTTTGTAGACCTCTGAAAGGGGATGGAGACCCCCAAAGGACCACAGACCATACTGTGAGAAATGTTGCACTACAGCATATTTTATATTATAAATGTATGCTCTGAATGTTAGGTTATGCTACAAATCATTAAACAACTTCTAATATGTTTCCTATTACAAAAGAAAACCAGATAAATACATTAGGTATAATTTTAAATTTGTTTACTGTTCTCTTAAATTTGAACACTGTAAAATTGTTTGTCAAATACAAACTATGTAACAAAAATCAAACTAAGTTTCAACACTTGAGCATATTTCTCCTAACAAAATATTTTTAAATATTATTTAACTAAAAACGTTTTCCACCTAAGAGTCTTAACAACTGTTTGTCTTTTCTTTAGTCATTTAACTTTAAAAAAAAAAAAAAACAAACACCCTCACATAACTGTAAAATGTGTGTCCCTTCATAAAGCTGTATTATCATTCAGTGTCATATGAAACTTTTTTTAAAGTACACTGTTCAATACCTTCTCCCTGGAGAGGTTTTCCAAATATGAAGTTAGACCATTTATCTCTTTGTCCTTCTCTGCCAACTGAAGCTGAAGAGAGAAAGAAATTATCATTATTTTTCATCATCTACTCTCTCCTTACCCCTCAAGAGTTAGTTTATACCATTCTATCAAAATAATTCCTATTACCATATCCATGTATTTTCCTTGTTCTTATTCTTTGACATCTCTGAATTACTTGTCGTTATTAACTAACTTCCCTTACTCTTTTTTTTTGTGTGTGTGGTATGCGGGCCTCCCTCTGTCGTGGCCTCTCCCGTTGCGGAGCACAGGCTCCGGACGCTCAGGCTCAGCAGCCATTGCTCACGGGCCCAGCAGCTCCACGGCATGTGGGATCCTCCCAGACCGGGGCGCAAACCCGGTTCCCCTGCATCGGCAGGCGGACACGCAACCACTGCGCCACCAGGGAAGCCCCCTTCCCTTACTCTTAAAGCTTCTCCCCTGGTTTATGTGAAACTGCACCAACACTGTCATCCTCTCATGCTCTTTTTTTAAAGTCTGCTTCTTCACCATTACAAATATAGGTATTCTCCAAAGTTTCTTTTTTGGCTTCTTCTCTCTACATTCTCTGTAAACCCCTTTCTTCTATGCCTTCAACAATCATGCTCATATGAATAAATCACAAATATTAATCAAGTGCCACACTCTCTGTTTCCCAAGATCCGAATCTGCCTTTTTAATTGTTGGGTAAACATGTTTTCACTGTTGTCCTTCTGCACTGTAAGGGTAAAATACCCCAAACCTACTTTTCTACTTTTGTTAAGTGATATTATTAATCTCAGAGCCCACCGTGATTGAAGCTAAGAAACTATATTAAACACTCCTTCTACTCTTCCTCTACTCTTCAACATTTTCAGTCTCCAAGTCTATCATTTATTCAACAACTACCCATTATTTGCCTATTACAGCATAAGCATTATGGATACAAATAAAACTATTCTTCAATGGTTTTTCCCTAAGGCTTTCCTTGATAGATTCAATGGTAGGTGATTGGGGAAGGTATCCAAGGAGATGGCCTTTATCAATTCATTCCAAGAATATTTATACCTAATTTTCTTTACCTTCAAAAACCCTTCCCACGGGCGCAGTGGTTGATAATCTGCCTGCCAATGCAGGGGACACGGGTTCAAGCCCTGGTCTGGGAAGATCCCACATGCCGCGGAGCAACTAGGCCTGTGAGCCACAACTACTGAGTCTGCGCGTCTGGAGCCTGTGCTCCGCAACAAGAGAGGCCGCGATAGTGAGAGGCCCGCGCACCGCGATGAAGAGTGGCCCCCGCTTGCCACAACTAGAGAAAGCCCTCGCACAGAAACGAAGACCCAACACAGCAAAAATAAATAAATTAATTAATAAACTCCTACCCCCAACATTTTCTTAAAAAAACAAAAAAAAAACAAAACCTTCCTACCTGTTTAAGTCCCCCCAAATCTGGCCTCAACCTATCTTTCACATCTATCTACTCCATCACAGATGCTGAAGTCCTACTACTCAAGACTGTCACAGCTCCCAGATTATGCTCTCTACTTCTGACCTCCAAACCTGTAATGCTTTTCTATCTGTTTAGAAAGATGTTTCTTTCTTTTCCCAGATCTGTTTATCCTCCCCTCCTGTTTGGTCTTTCACAGGTCTTGTTTCTCCATAATATCTAACTCCTAAATATTCCATTGGAAACAGCCCTAAAGTATTTAGACTTACAGCCTATGTAGAACTTCATCACATTTTGCCTTGTCTCTGGTGTTTGTGTCTAAGCAGCACAAAATAAGGGGAAAGGCACTAAACAAAAAGCCAAGCACCGTCACCAGTTGTACAACCTTAAATATGTTGTTTAATCTCTATGTTAATTTTTATCATTAATGAAATAAAAATATTATTTAGCTTCCCATGGGTTTGAAAGATATTACCTAGGTTGTGAATGTGAAAGTTCCGAATATCATGATTATACTTCTAGCACTCCTTACTAGATTATAAACTCCTTAAGCATAGCATTGTGCCTTACTTATATGATCACCCACATAATAGCTAACATAGTGCTTTATATTTAATAGGCTTCAATAAATATTTACTAAATCATTTTTCCTAATCAATCTGCAAAAATAAAGTTTCATATAAATTCAGTATTCATACTTTTTAATAATAACAGAAGTTCCCAGGCAAAAAAAACAATATTCACAGTGATCCCAGGAACAACAATAACCTCATGAAATAAGTTTCAAAATTTCATTCTGACAGCAGATGAAGATAAAAAAAGATCAAGCAGTTAAATTACCTTAGCCTGTACCAACCCAAACAAAGTAATTCTTGGTGTCTTTAAGAATGTTATATTTTAAAATTAGATTATAGGTACAATTAGCTATGACAGAGCAAATTTAAATCATTTAGAACTTCCAGGCCTTTAGTCACACACACAAAAACATGCCAATTATACACACATGCACATACCTTAAAATACTTAAGACTACATTTTATTACTTAGAGGGAAAATGTCTTTCCACTTATTAATTAGCTAGACAGCCTACTAATTTTCTTCTCCAACATGTTTACAAATATCATTTACCATTCAGGCTTGTTCATTGCCTAATGTTAAATTGGCAAAAATAATCTTCATTAATTAAGACTGTATTGCTTACTCTGCAGTATCTCATTTAGGATCACAAGTAACACATTTTGGTGATAAATTTAAAAACCTTTACATAAATTTTTTAAATTACTGATCCTATCTTATTACACTCCCCAAAAAAACCACCAAGGCCCTAGAATAATTTTACAAACACATTCATAATTAAGTGAACAAGGAATATGAAATGATCACTTTCATCTTAAAAACTAAGCATGATTTAAAGATATAATTTCAATAGCCATCTGAATCTGCAAAATGAAAGCCACAAGGGCAATGCATATGGGTATCTATTTTCTCAGTTCATAGTTAATGAACTGTATTCAACATAACTAAATACACAGTACATTTTTATCTATACACGAAAATACTATCCCAATTACCCATGTTGAAACTTTACGTTAGATTGACCAAATTATAGATAGCACATTTTCAAAAGTATCAGGTACTATGCCTCAAGTTATACAAATAGTAAACTTACTTTGTAATTCTCCTCTACTTCAGCTAGTTCTAGTTTCACACTTTCAGCAATTTTCACTTGTTCTTTCCATTTCAGCTCCATTTTTGCAAGTTCATCAGCATATTTATTGCATTTTGTTTTCTCATCCTAAATGAAATTAGTATAATTACCCAAAGATTTAAAATCCATATACAGCTAATATCTATACAAACATACTTGTGCTGATTATAACACTGTTGTAAAGGTATAAAAATTGAAATAACCAAAATGTCTGTCAGTGGAAGACTGGACAAATCATTTTATATCCATACAATGGAACAGAATATATTTATTGAAAAAGAACAAAGTGATCTAAAAATTAACAAGGAAAAATAGCAAAATACATTAATTGAAAATATCAAGTTGCAAAAACAATATATAGTATAATCCCATTTCTGCTTTACAAGTTGTTTAACACAATTTTATATGATGTCTATGTAGTATATGTAGAAAAAAATAAACCAAATTTATTTATTTTTTTTGGCCACATCACACAGCTAGTGGGATCTTAGTTCCCTGACCAGGGAATGAACCCAGGCCCTCGGCAGTGAAAGCTCGAAGTCCTAACCACTGGACTGCCAGGGAATTCCATAAACCAAAATATTAATAGCCCTTATATCTGGGGATCAGGATCATAATGGTACTTTTACCACCTTTATTCTTTATTTCTGTAACGCCATAAGATTTCACAATAAGCACACATTATTTTTGCAAAGGACATAATAAAAATCACATATTTATAATGCTGTTGTTTCCATATATTAATAATTAAAACTCTGGGATTTCCTGATCAAGACAATCTTTAGATGGATTTCCTATACACTGCTCTTCTCTACAACCCAGAATGTTAAAAGAATGGAGTTTTAAAACATGACGAGGGACTTCCCCAGCAGTCCAGTGGTTAGGGCTCCACGCTTCCACTGCAGGGGGCACAGGTTTGATCCCTGGTCAGGGAACTAAGATCCCACAAGCCATGCAACAAGGCCAATAAAAAAAATTTTTTTAATTAAAAAAAAAAGAAAAGAAAAATATATGCTTTATGCTTTGAGCAATTCAATGGAGAAAAGTCTTTTCAACAAAAAATGCTGGATCAATTAAATATCCTTACTATACACACCACACCTCACACCATACACAAAAATAAACTTAAAATGGTTAACAGGCCTAAAAGAACCTAAGACTACAAAACTTCTAGAAAACAAGAGAAAATCATTACAAGCTGGAGTAGTAAATGTTTTCTTAGAACATACAAAGAACACATAAACGATAAATTGATAATCTGTACTTCAGCAAAACTAAAACTTGTTCTAAAAACACCATTAAGGAAATAAAAAGGCAAGCCACAGACTGGGAGAAAATATTTACCCCACATATCTGACAAAGGACTTGTATCTGGAATAAAGAACACTTACAACTCAATAATAAGATGAACCCAATTTTTTAAATGGAAGAAGATGAACTCACAATAAAAAGGAATAAACTATACGAAGTAAGTCAGAAAGATAAAAACAAATACCATATGCTAACACATATATATGGAATCTAAAAAGAAAATGGTCATGAAGAACCTAGGGGCAAGACAGGAATAAAGACTCAGACCTACTAGAGAATGGGCCTGAGCACACGAG
>NC_041218.1:49696732-49743052 GCF_002837175.3 Physeter macrocephalus
GAGGAGGGGGAAGGGTAAGCTGGGACAAAGTGAGAGAGTGGCATGGACATATATACACTACCAAATGTAAAACAGATAGCTAGTGGGAAGCAGCCACATAGCACAGGGAGATGAGCTCACAGCACAGGGAGATCAGCTGGTGCTTTGTGACCACCTAGAGGGGTGGGATAGGGAGGGTGGGAGGGAGGGAGACGCAAGAGGGAAGAGATATGGGAATATATGTATAACTGATTCACTTTGTTATAAAGCAGAAACTAACACACCATTGTAAAGCAATTATACTCCAATAAAGATGTTAAAAAAAATTTTAATAAATAAAATTTATTAAAAAAACAAACAAAAAAGGAATAAACTACCAATAACAAGCAACAACATAAACAAATCTCAAAATAACTGTGCTGAAAGGGGACAGGAAAAGAAGAACATACCATATGATTCCATTTATAGAAACAGTACAAAAGATAGGCTAATCTGTAGTGGCAGAAAGCAAGCCGATGGTTTCCCAGGAGTGGTGAGAGAGGGAGGGATGAGTTGTAAATGAGTACAAAAAAGCTAATGGAGTAATGGATATATATATATATACACACACACACACACACACATATATGTATAGCAAAACAGAACTGCAGACTTTAAATATATGCAGTTTATTGAATTTCAATTGTACTACAACACAGTTGTAAAAAAAAACAAAAATTACCTTGAGGAAGTTTTTAGCTTGAAAGAATATTCTATCTTCCTTTCAATAATACTATATAATGAGATTTTTTAAAATATTCATCCAGGGCTTCCCTGGTGGCGCAGTGGTTGCGCGTCCGCCTGCCGATGCAGGGGAACCGGGTTCGCGCCCCGGTCTGGGAGGATCCCACATGCCGCGGAGCGGCTGGGCCCGTGAGCCATGGCCGCTGAGCCTGTGCGTCCGGAGCCTGTGCTCCGCAACGGGAGAGGCCGCAGCAGAGGGAGGCCCGCATACCACAAAAAAAAAAAAAAAAATATTCATCCAAAATTGTTTCATACTTACTGAAAAATAGGTTAGTCCCTTATAAGCAACTACTTTGACCTCAAGGGTAAAACTGTTCTCATCAACCCTCTACAGAAGGACCTTCTGAAGCAACAAAAATGTTCAGTTCAAAGTCTGATTAAAGGATTACATTAAACTAATATTATCAAGACAGTAACATAAAATATTTTAAGTTAATTACTATAATAATATATGAATTTCCTTATATGGCTCTAAAAATTATCCCTCTCCTCTCCACATGAACAGAGAAACAAACACACACAAAAAATATTTAATTGAACGAACAAAAAAACATACACAAAACATCTTTTCCTCTCTTCCCCAAATCAGGTACAAATAAGAAGCATTTTCCCTTTGTCCTTTAAATACTCCAGGAGTGAATACTACTAGGAAGTTGCAAAACTTAAATGTTTGAATAATAGTTTAATATAATCAAAATAATACCGTAAAGGCAACCACTCATTTGGGTACCATTCCTTTTTTTCCACTTTACAAATCTAGTCACTTTAGGATGTGGTGAAAGTCTTTGCTATTATTACAGTAAGTGTAAAAAAGAATACTTTCCTTTTATGCAGTTCAAACATTTTTCATGTATCCTTATCAGAAGAAGAAGACAGACAATATCCAACCCCAACCTCAATTAATCACTTGCCCATTATCAAGAGAAGGACATCAGGGGAACAGAAAACAATAGTTTTAGGATCGTGTTTTCTTTTTTTTTTGCCCATGCTGTGCAGCTTGTGGGATCTTAGCTCCCCAACCAGGGATCGAACCCAGACCCACGGCAGTGAAAGTGCCGAATCCTAACCATTGGACCACCAAGGAATTCCCAAGGATCATGATTTTACACACATGCCTACATGAACAGGTACACAGAACAACCCCCACTTATCATCTCAAAAGTGAAACTAAATATCAGTAAATGGGTATAAAAAAGAAACCCTGGGATATCCATCAATCAAAACAATAAAGATAAGCTAAGCCATTACATTCGATAAATCTTTCTCTTACAAGAGAGCTAGCTTACCTGCAAGAGTTGTTTACATTTATTATACTTTTCTGCAGCAATTTCTTTGGTCATTTCAGAGACTTGTCCCTTAGTTAGATTGTCAAAATCCATCTCAGCTATAACAAGGCAGAAAATTAAAAGATTAAAAATTATTTTGATCCTTGTATTATCTTCCTGGTCAGAATAACATGAGGGTCAGTATACTGTGAAATATAATAAATGGAATACTAAAGGAGAGAAACATCTATTTTAAAACATCTATTCATACACTAAATAGAGAAGGACAATATAAACATTAGATGAGAATTTTTTTTTAATTTTTAATTTTTAATTTTTCATTCAATAATTTAAAAAATCATTACTTTTTTAACTAGCTAAAAATAGCTCTAAAATGGCACAGAAATTGTTCTTTATATACTTAATAGATAGGATATATAGGAAAGCCATACTCTTTGAGAAAACACATTAAATCATTTTTCTAGTCCTTCACTACTATTCAATAAGTCTTTATTAAGTCAATATAACACCTTTCTTGGTACTACACAGGATATATAGAAATGGAAGGCAGGATCCTGTTCTACAGCAGTTGAATCTAAATATTTAATAGTATAGGAAACTTATAATACATTTAAAAAGTCTAAAACACCAATTGCCCCAAACACTACACAATTAAATATACTTTACATGCTCTAGTGTTTATTTTTGTTATTGTCAAATCTTTAACATAAGGTGAACAAAAGACATTAGGACAAGTGAAAACCTAGAGTTAATTTAAATTTTCATGTTGTTCATGTATTCACTATGTCTCTCTAATCTGTTCTGTTAATAAACTAATAAAATATTTAACTTATCCACCAACAGGTACACTAATGAGGAAAAGTACCCTAATGATTCAAAGCAGCCAAAACAAAACAAAACAAAAACAAAAAAAAGGCAAGAAAGAGAGAAACATGAATAGAATTAAAGGGATTTTTAAGTTTTCCCTCACAGAATTGTACAATTAAAGTGACATAAATGGTTCAGAATTCCACAGTGTTAGTAGAATATTAATTAAAAATTCAATTCTTGGCTCTCTTCCTATAGATCAAATACTATAAGCATTTGCACTTACAAACACCAGCTCATTTGATTAACCATGCTCACGAAGATAAATACTAGTTCACACTCACATTTTGTATATTCACCACATGCATGACTTACTTTTAAGACCTTTTAGACCTACTTTCCCTTTGCCTCAATCCCTCACTTAGAAGGATTTTTTAAAAGCTCCCTAAAATTCTGACACACGGAACTGGCAGTATAAATGAGTATAAATACTTTTCAAGGCAGGACACTTCATACAAAAAGTCTAAAAGATTTTTACCTGTAGAAGGTGGTGGCTTTACATCAAGCGTAGAGGCAGTAGTAGCTGGGTCTGTGTTTATTGAGGCATCATTCACTTTCTGCTGACTCCCACTTTTCTTTGTGAAGACACTATTGTTATTAGCCTATTCAAAATGTTAACAATGGTTAAATGAGTTACATTTCCCTCCTTCAGCAACCATGCATCATATAAATATATCCTGAAAAGTCCACAAAGCTGCTGCTGTCTTAAAGGCCAACAAAGACTAAAGTTACACACATCACTTTACTAACTGACCTAAATGTTACAAAACAGAATATTTTATTTCTCCAACAAATAAAAATTCCAGATTTAAAAAAAATTATCACTACATTAGGCCAGTAGTGTGAAATGAAGCAGAGAGAAATTATATTCAAAGGGTATAACATTATAAATTTGATTTGTAAACAAAAATATTGATAAAGGAATTATTTTACTGTGATGAATTCAATTATACTTACTGATTGGTCTGAAAGTTTGTTTATTTGTTTTTGGAGCCTCTGGCATTCCTTGAATTTTTCTTTATAATGATCTGCTGCCATCTGAAGACGAAGTTTCAGATCTTCAACTTCTCTTCTCAGTTCGTGTTCCAGTGTATCAGTCTTTTCCTAAGAGAGAAATAAACTCTTCCTCTAAGAGAAACATAAAAATCTCAAATCTCATAATGTAGTAGTAAATCTAACTTTCTTTTTGCTTTTTTCTTTCTAGCTCTTAATTTTTATTTGTTTTGGAGTTTTGGCTACAGAGTCACATTAGGTCTCCTAACAAATCCAGCTTTATAATCCTAGGACTAAGGTTCATTAAAGAACAAGCAAACAAACAAACAAAAACAAAACACTTGAAAAGAATATTCTATCTCCTGAGAAGCAAGCATATCCTGTTAAATAACCATAGTACCATTTTATGCAGCTAGTAAATAAATTCTAAACAAAGCAATATATACCTCATATCAGAAAGTTTAATTAACAATAATAGAGCAGCTTTTACTAACAATTATGAATTTGCTTACAGAAGTTTTTCTTAAAGCCTGCATTAATTTCAACCCAAGAAGTTACAATGACTAAACAAAATGAATGGCAATTTAAAATTCTGTGACAAGGAATCTGACCTCAATTATTTTAACATAACTCATTCTCTTTCATAAGCTTATCGTGAGTTTTTGACCAAAATGGAAATTCAAAATTAACCCGCTTTACCTGGTCTTTTCTCACAGCACTTAGTTTAAGCTCTGCCACTGCATCAGCTAACTGCTTTTTCACTCTCTCATTTTCCAAGCGTGCGGTGTGCAGATCTGCCATCGTCTTATCCCGCACATTTATAGCATCACTAAGTTCTTTAGCCAGAAAGACAGCTTCCTGCCGAGTTGCCTGAACCTGTTCCTCTGCTTTACGAAGTTGCTCCTTGAAAAAAACTGTATCTTCCTGAAGAAAGGCAGATAAATATATCTGTAATTAAACCATTCAAGTAAAAAAACAGAAGCAGAAACAATATTTATTCCTATTTCAACAGATCTAAAATTTTAAATTAAATATTGCTTTTCTATGCATGACTTAGATGAAGTACGTATGTCTATAAAAAATTTAAGATGTGACTTTGTTTTAGAGACCCCCATATAACAACCCGACGCATCACTACTATCACTTTATACGTGACAAACCTGAAGTACAGGAAGTCAGGCAACATAACCAATGCTTAGCTAAACAGAGACTCAAATGGAAGCTTCTGTCCCCCAGAATCTCTCCAGCTAGAACTACTGACCCTCATTTTTTATGATAAGCAATAAAAATAATTACAAAAACTTCTTTGTAACTCCAAAAATGTTGGTTAAAAAAATGTTTCCTATGATCTAACCTAAAACATATCCAATATAATATTAATATACTATTACATTAGCACCTCTTACCAAACCTAAAAGTATCTTTAAAAAGTCAAAATTGCCATGATAGGGCTTCCCTGGTGGCGCAGTGGTTAAGAATTTGCCTGCCATTGCAAGGGACACGGGTTCGAGCCCTGGTTTGGGAAGATCCCACATGCCGCGGAGCAACTAAGCCCATGCACCACAACTACTGAGCCTGCGTGCCTGGAGCCCGTGCTCCACAACAACAGAAGCCACGGCAAGGAGAAGCCCGTGCACTGCAACGAAGAGTAGCCCTCACTCGCCACAACTAGAGAAAGCCCACGCACAGCAATGAAGACCCAACAAAGCCAAATAAATAAATTTATAAAAAATAAAAATTGCCATAAAATTATTTCCTGTAATATTAAACAGACATTATGAGCTCAACAAATCTAGTTTATTCAACATTCCTATTTTTAATCTCTGTATTAGAAATAATGTAAATTCAAAAAGTGCAACCCATTCACCGTTTTTAAATTGTTAGCTACTTAGAAGGAAATGTAAATGATTATTTATGTAATGCTGGGGTGACAAAAATCTTTCTAAGTATAACATTAATAGAGCTAATATATAAATGTTATCAGCTTCGATATATCAGAAGGGAAAAAAGCAAAAAAGAGAACTAGAAGAAAATTATTTGTAATATATTCAAAAAATGTATAATACTCTGATACAGATTTTCTAATCAATAAGAAATGGAAAAATTTTAAACCAAAAAAAAAAAAAAAACCAAAAAAGGAAGAATATGGAGAAAGGCATGAACATGAAATTTCTTTAAAATAAACGGCTATTATACATAGAAAAAATATTCAACTAAAATATTCAAATAAAGAAGGTAAAACAAATACCATTCATCCTCTTTCAAGCTAACAAAGACTGAAAAAAAGTAATGCTCTAATATTTGGATGGTTTAGGAAAACTGGCACATTTACAAACATGTGGGCTTATAGAATCTATAAGTGGTAACCATTCTTATCAGATTTTTCAAACAATCATCAACACCTTTAAAAAGCACATGGCTTTTGATCTATCAGTTTTATTTTCATGAGTTTCTGATTAAAGGGTATGGACATAGGTTTAGTTTTGCAGGGTTAGTTTTGCAGGGATCCAGTAAATATTAAGATTATGAAAAATTATTAAAAATCAAATGTCTAAACAGGAATTTATTATAAATAAACTATGATATATCCTCCAGACAATGAAAGTCTATGCAACCATTACTAGCAGCAGTATATGTCACACCCTGTTGATACATTAATTTTTTTGAAAGGCAATTTGAAAATAACTGAAAATGTAAACATTCAACCTGACAATTGCACTTTGAGGAATTTATTCTACAGATTTATACACGTGCCTAGATATCTGTACAAGAATGTTTACTGCCATCATGCTTATAATACCTAAGGGTTGTACACTAAAACTAAAAACAACTGCATACTACACAGCTGTTAAATAAAAGGAGAGATACTACAAAGTTGGGGTTTTTTTTGGCCTCGCGGCTTGCAGGATCTTAATTCCAGGGATCAAACCCAGGCCCCCAGCAGTGGAAGCGCGCAGTCTTAACTACTGGATCACCAGGGAATTCCCTACAAAGCTGTTCTAATGAATGAGGAAGATCTGTATGTGTACTCATACTGCAAGATGTCTAGACGTTCCGTAAATTTTTAAAAAGTTTTTGTAACACTATATTCTCATTTTCGTTAAAATATAAATATTGTATGTACATTCACAGATTTCTAGTAAAATTTAAAATTCTATAATAATACATCTGGGAAATGATATGGGTTACTTTTACCTTGTACCCTCACATACTACTTGAATTTTTTTTATAAACATGATTTTTGTATTGCTTTTATAATTTTTTAAAACGTTTTAACAACCAGGCATCAATTTCTCCAGGTATTTCTATACCTATGCTTTCCTCACAGAAGTCTTGCTTAAGTAGCATCTTATTAAATAACAAATAAATAATCAAACATGCTTTTCGCCTTCCTGTTTTCATCTGCTACATTCAATACCCTGAAAAGTAACTTGGGTCTTATTCATTAATTCTAAATATCATGCACATCTGATGTTTTAAGTGTTACATAAACTATACCTGAGTGTATTTATTAGCAAACTACTAAAAACCACATAATACTCCATCCATAAAAGTTAATGAATAAATCAAGGTAAATCTAAACAATGTAGTTATTATTACACAGCCATTTTTTTAAAAATTAGGAAGATCTCTATGAACTGCTAGGGAATGATTTCCAGTCTATATTGTTCAATGAAAAAAAGCAAAGTGAAAAGGAGTATAAATAGCATGGCACTTTTAAGAAAGAAGGGGATAGAGAAGGGTATGTGCACGCACACACATACACCAAGCTTATTTTTGCAAAAACAAACATAAGAAGAAAAAACTGGAAACTAGTGAAAATGTTTAACTATGGGTACAGGTAAGAAAGGAGTTTTTTAGGGAAGAGTAAATTTTTTTTGTTTCATTTTGACTCTGAATGATACAACTATTTTACATATTCAAAAAATAAAATTAGGACTTCCCTGGTAGCGCAGTGGTTAAGAATCCGCCTGCCAATTCAGTGCACACGGGTTCGATCCCTGGTCCAGGAAGATCCCACATGCAGGGGAGCAACTAAGCTGTGTGCCTCAACTACTGAAGCCCGCGCGCCTAGAGCCCGTGCTCCGCAACAAGAGAAGCCACCGCAATGAGAAGCCCGAGCACCACAAAGAAGAGTAGCCCCTGCCCGAGGCAACTAGAGTAAGCCCGTGCGCAGCAACGAAGATCCAACGCGACCAAAAATAAACAAAATAAAAACATTTTTAAAAAAATAAAATTAAATTAAAGGAAAAGGTTAGGAGAAAACAAAAAAACTGAACTGTATTACAAATTCATAACATAAATATGTTAAAAAAATTAATTCAAGGGCTTCCCTGGTGGCGCAGTGGTTGAGAGTCCGCCTGCCGATGCAGGGGACACGGGTTCGTGCCCCGGTCCAGGAAGATCCCACGTGCCGCGGAGCGGCTGGGCCCGTGAGCCATGGCTGCTGAGCCTGCACGTCCGGAGCCTGTGCTCCGCAACGGGAGAAGCCACAACAGTGAGAGGCCCGGGTACCACAAAAAAAAAAAAAAAAAAAAAAAAATTTAATTCAAGTAACCTTTGAACATGGTACTCTGTACATCCTTAGTGAAATATTCTAAGATAAAAGAGCTGGAAAAGATCTTAATTTTATTTAGTAGACATACTGTTGGAAGTGGCATTGATATAATAATTCTGAAACTACTGGCATGTACAGCTGGTTAGAAAACATGAATAGATATAACGTTTTGGAAACAAGAGTTCTCACTCTGGGAGAAGAGATACATAAATATGTAATGGAGGAAGATAAGGAAGAGCCCTAGGAGATACTGAATTTGAACTGGAGATATCAATATAAATTTAAGACTTAAAATGTCTATCTACTGAAAGTGCAAAGTAGCAAAAGGATCCAGTTCTTGGCTGGAAAAAAATCGGGCTCTTTGGAGAAATGGGTAATACCAGATCTGAAGAAGAACCTAAAACTGTAATACACAGTTCTACCACAAAACAAGGAAGTATTCAAAGCATTAGGAGGACATATCAGAAAGACACACAAGAGCAGGTTTGAGAAGGTTCCCCCCTAGCTAAACATAGGACAATTTGAGTATGAAAAAGAATAATGATGATGTATAACAGGCGTCCCCAACTCCCGGCCACAGACCATTAGCAGTCCATGTCCTGTTAGGAACCGGGCCACAGAGCAGGAGGTGAGTGGCAGGCAAGCCAGCGAAACTTCATCTGTATTTAGTCACTCCCCATCGCTCGCATTACCACCTGAGCTCCGCCTCCTGTCAGATGAGCAGCAGCATTAGCTTCTCGTCGGAGCGCGAACCCTACTGTGAACTGCGCATGCGAGGGATCTAGATTGCGCGCTCCTTATGAGAACCTAATGCCTGATGGTCTGAGGTGGAGCTGAGGCGCTGATGCTAGCGCTGGGGAGAGGCTGCAAATACAGATTATCATTAGCAGAGAGGTTTGACTGCACAGACACCACAATAAATCAACTGCTTGCAGACTCGTATCAAAACCCTATCAATGAGTGGCAAGTGACAATGAAGCTGCATCTTACAGAGTAGACTGGACATAAGCAACACACTTCGGGTGTCACTGTCTCCATTTACCCCCAGATGGGACCATCTAGTTGCAGGAAAACAAGCTCAGGGCTTCCACTGATTCTGCATTATGGTGAGTTGTATAATTATTTCATTATATATTACAGTGTAATAATAGAAATAAAGTGCACAATAAATGTAATGTGCTTGAATCAGCCCAAACCATCCCACCCCCACCGCCCTGAGGAAAAACCGTCTTCCACGAAACCAGTCCCTGGTGCCAAAAAGGTTGGGGACCGCTGATGTATAATATACTGAACAAAAAAGAATCAGAGTCTATAGTGATAATAAAAAAAGGGGAGAGGGCAACAGGGAACCACCTCATTATAATAAAAGAATACCTATTAATAAACATAAAAGGAATGACAGCATTTTTAAAATCACCATTTTGCAATCATTAATTCAATAACTGATGTAGGTAAGGATCATCAAGAGATAAAAAACACTGGGTCAAAGAGTATTGGGAAGTAGGATGTTCACATGATCTCGAAGTATTACCCCACAGATTACTCAATAATCACAAAGAGAGAAAGGCACCAATATATGGAGAGACAGCCAGACATAACTTTAAACACATGATTAAACCTAATATCAGCAAGAATGGAATTGATATTACATGATTTTTGATGTGATTGGACCAGAATATACAAAACATCATCTACACCTTTTCTTGCCAAAAATCTTCGACATGAATCTAGTCATGAGGAAACAACAGACAAATCTAGATTATGGAATATTCTCTCAGACAAGCCTGAATTCTTAAAAAATATCAATGTCATAAAAGACAAACGGTATAGGGACACTGTTCTAGATTAGAGCAGACCACGAACACAACAATAATCATTAATGTGTGATCTCTGACTACCGGGGATCAAGCAATTTTAAAGGTTATGCAAAAATACATGTGGGACAATTTGAATGTGGACTAAAACTATATACGAGCATGAATATTATCATATCAATATAAAATTCCTTAGATGTCATAATGGTATTACGGTTATACAGAAGAATGTACTTGTTAATAAGAGAGACATGCTAAAGTATTTAGGGTGAAATGTCATAATGCCTGCAACTGACTTTCAAATGGCTGGGGTGGGGAGGAGAAGGCATATAAATGGGGGAGATAAAGATAGCAAAATATTTAAGGATATATATGTATTCATTTTTCTGTTCTTTCAACTCTTCTATAAGTTTGAACTTTTTCCAAAAAAGAAGCTGGGGGAGGAAAGATTAAAAATAAAAACGACCATACTGTATACATTTAATAGAGATAATATTTTACAATCTTCAAATACATATTGCAAAACTACTTACCTTAGAGGTTGTAAGCAAGAAAGCCCTTTGTAGATTCTCCTTTTCAGCCAAACAGAACTGCAGTCTGCTAATCTCTTCTTTGAAATGAGTAATCATGTTTTCTTTGCTCCCATCTAAATTCTTTAAAGTCTGGACCTCTGACACAAGCTTGGTATTTTCTATTTCTGTATTCTTCAAATGTACCTGAAACAGTGCTTGAAAATGTCAAGAATATTCTTTCTAACTCTATAACCTAAGTTACTCAAAGTTTAAAATATTATTATTTATCTCTAACCCAAATATGATCCAAGAGAAGGGAAGATTCACTAGACGAGAAGTCAGGAGACCCAAATTCTGCCAAATGACTAGCCAAGTACATGGGAGCAGAACACAGCTTTTCTGAGTTTTGTTGTTGCTGTTTTAGTGTTCCAAAGAGATTAATTCTAAGGTCTAACACTACCTGATCTCTAAAGTCTTTTCCTTTGATGATTTTAAGTTAGTTCTCTTTAAAATTACAAATGAATTTAGTTGTTCTTTTGGGTAAACATTACGTTACAGGCAAATTCATATATAAAGGCATGACCAGATTCTGGAAAACTAAAGGAATACATTCAAGAACATCTTAAACAATTTTTTGCTTATGAAAAAATACTATGTCATTTACTTCCTGTGTGCCTAAAAATATATTTGTTGATTAATTAACCCAACTATATTGATTTTTCCAGGAACTTTGGCTGCTGTTGTTCATAGCATATACACAAATCAAATTCCATAACTGAAATTATAAAGAGCACAAGTATCTGGTTTCCACTATAAAGAGTATCTTGCTTTGGTTAAGAGCATCAAAGAGAAATGAATTAACATACTTCTTGCACTTTACTCTTAATGTATGCAATGCTGAAGACTAATTCCTGTTCACAAGGATAGAATATAACTCCAGATAATCTTAAGGTATTAGCAGCCAAGACCTTTGCAGCATCACTTTGAAAACACTACCCAATTTTCATAATCATCAGCTCATGAAAGCATTTCTTACCAATCCCTCTAAATTCTGTTAGGCCAGGGATGGGTCACATGATCCAATAGGGGTTAGAGGAGAGAGGCAAAGGAAACTATTTGGTCACTCATGAGAACAATTTGAAAGGGAAAGTATGTTTCTGAGATTAACAGTATAGTAGGTCTTACCACACTCGGTAAATGGAATCTCCTTGCCAAAAAAACACAAAACAAAAATCCCTAGGGAAGTTTTACTTCCAATTTTCAGCATACATGCATATAAATGAAATACTGTTCAGGACACTGGGAGGTTGGGAGAGTGTATTCAAATGGAAATTTCAGAGTCACTTTGATCCCAACTGCTAATTCCTACAGAAAACAGGATATATTAGCACACTGTAAAACAGTAAACCCCCAAGACACCTCGTTCTTTCCCTTCCTCCCTCCCAAGTCTTATGCAAAGGACTCGTCATTCAGGTGTACAACAGAGACACACAAAATCTTTGCAGAAAGAAAAAAGGAATATAAGGAATAAATAATTTAGAGCAGTAAAAGAAAAATAAATTCTGGATTTACCCTAAAATGTACTTGTCAACCCTCTACAAAACATTGGAAGTACTGTTTCTCAGGATAGAAGAGAGAAAAGAAAGGCAGGATGGAAAGGTGACGCTTCAGGGAAAAGTTTTCCTCTTTCCAAAATAAGTCATTCTAATTATCATTACACCTCTCAAGCATCAAACCAGGTAAGTAAAGTTTAAGTAAACGAGGTCCTGGCTTACTTAGGACCTTCCTAAACCCTTCCCAATACTAACTAGTATACCTTCAGAATTCATTTTATTTAATTTATTATTGAAGTAAAATGACTGAAAACATAGACATGCTATTTACCTAATTATCTCCCACTATTCTAACAGAGAAACAACATGGAAAGTACTTAATTATCCACAGAGAAATAATGCCCAGGTCTTTTCCTGGCACAAAACTGAAACATTATCACTGAAATTCATAGTAACATTAAATAAAAAATTATTACAGATGCAAAATCTTCATTTAGTTAAAAAATCCTTTATAACTTTAAAAAACTGCATTTGAAAGTAGTTTGCAAAAAAAACCCCAAAAAAACAGACACTGTATCTAACTGTATCAATTCTTTCTCTAGATATCTGTATTACTTCCTTTTTTCACAAAATCTTGTTCAAAAACCAAACATTATACCTGGGCACTCTTCCTTAGAGTCAAATCATAAAATCATCCACCAGTGACACACACACACACACACACACACACACGCTCACGCTCACGCTCTGGGGATGGTTGTTCCAAGAAACAGAATGGGTATAACCCATGACATACAAAATGTTCCTATCTATGCTCTGCAATGAGGTGCACAGTGGACCCCATTTTTTATTTTAAAGGCAAAAAATTTTAAAGACTAAAAAAAAAATTAACCACAGCCCAAAATAAGAAGGAAATTACTGTAGCTTTGTGGTATAGTTTGAAATAAGGGAGCATGACACCTCCAGCTTTGTTCTTCTCAGGATTGTTTTGGCTATTCAGGGTCTGTTGTGTTTCCATACAGATTTTATTTTATTTTATTATTTTTTTATTTTATTTTATTTTTTTTTGCCGTATGCGGGCCTCTCACCATTGTGGCCTCTCCCGTTGCGGAGCACAGGCTCCGGACACGCAGGCTCAGCGGCCATGGCTCACGGGCCCAGCCGCTCCGCGGCATGTGGGATCTTCCCAGACCGGGCCACGAACCCGTGTCCCCTACATTGTCAGGCGGACTCTCAACCACTGCGCCACCAGGGAAGTCCTCCATACAGATTTTAGAATTATTTGTTCTAGTTCTGTGAATAACACCAAAGATATTTTAATAGGGATGCACTGAATCTGTAGATTGCCTTGGGTCATTTTAACGATGTATATTCTTCCAGTCCATACGCACAGCATATCTTTCCGTTTGTTTGTGTCATCTTCAATTTCTTTCATCAATGTCTCATAGTTTTCCCAGTACAGGGCTTTTAACTCCTTAGACTTTTTCCTATTTTATTCTTTTTGATTGTAAATGGGATTGTTTTCTTAATTTCTCTTTCCGAGAGTTTGTTAGTATATGGAAATGCAACAGATTTCCATATATTAATTTTGTACCTTGCAACTTAACCAAACTCATTGAGGAATAACAGTAGCTTTTTAAAAGGTGGCATCTTTAGGATTTTCTGTATATAGTATCATGTCATCTGCAAACAGTGACAGTTTTACTACTTCCTTTCCAATTTGGATTCCTTTTCTTTCTTTTTCTTGTCTGATTGCTGTGGCTAGGACTTCCAATACTATGTGGAATAAACGTAGTCAGAGTGGGCATCCTTATCTTTTTCCTGATCTTAAAGAAAGTGCTTTCAAGCTTTTCACCACTGAGTACGTTATGATGTTAGCTGTGGGTTTGTCATATATGGCTTTTATTATGTTGAGGTATATTCTCTCTATACCCACTTGAGGTTTTACCACAAATGAATGCTGAATTCTGTCAAAAGCTTTTTCTGCATTTACTGAGATGATCATATGATCTTTTCCTTCAATTTTTTAATGCAGTATATCACATTAACTATACTTTGTATACTACAAAGCTATAGTAATCAAAACAGTATGGTACTGCACAAAAACAGACACCTAGGACTTCCCTGGTGGTCCAGGAGTTATGACTCCAGCTTCCACTGCAGGGAGCATGGGTTCGATCCCTGGTCAGGGAAATAAGATACCGCACACCTCGAGGCACACCGCACCACCCCCCCCCCCCCCCAAAAAAAAAAACTTTGGGACTTCCCTGGTGGCACAGTGGTTAATAATCTGCCTGCCAATGCAGGGGACACGGGTTCGATCCCTGGTCCGGGAAGATCCCACATGCCGCAGAGCAACTGAGCCCGTGCACCACAACTACTGAGCCTGTGGTCTAGAGCCCGCGTGCCACAACTACTGAAGCCCGCGCACCTAGAGCCCGTGCTCCACAAGAAAAGCCACCGCAATGAGAAGCCCGCACACCGCAACGAAGAGTAGCCCCCCCTTGCCGCAACTGGAGAAAGCCCACGCACAGCAATGAAGACCCAATGCAGCCAAAAATTAAAAAAAAAAAAAAAAGACAGACACAAAGATCAATGGAACAGAACAGAAAGCCCAGAAATGAACCCACACTTATATAAGCAATTTATCTATGACAAAGGAGGCAAGAATATTACAACAGGGAAAAGACAACCTCTTCAATAAATGGTATTGGGAAAACTGGACAGCTACATGCAAAATCATCAAACTGATGATTTCTCACACCATATATAAACTCAAAATGGATTAAAGACTTAAATGTAAAACCTGAAACCATAAAACTTCTAGAAGAAAACATAGGCAGTATGCTTTTTGACATCAGTCTTAGCAATATTTTTTTGGATGTGTCCTCAGGCAAGGGAATCAAAAGCAAAAATAAAACAAATGGGACTACATCAATCTAAAAAGCTTTTACCCAGCAAAGGAAACTGTCAACAAAATGAAAAGGCCACCTACTGAATGGGAGAAGATATTTGCAAGTGATATATCCAACCAACATGGAGTTAATATCTAAAATATACAAAGAACTCATACGACTCAACATCAAAAACACAAGCCCAATTTAAAAATGGGCAGAGAACCTGAATAGACATTTCTCCAAAGAAGACATACAGATGATCAACAGGCAAATGAAAAGGTGTTCAACATCACTAATCATCAGGAAAATAGAAATCAAATACCACATCAATGAGATATCACCTCACACCTGTTAGAATGGCTACTATCAAAAGACAACAGGGCTTCCCTGGTGGCGCAGTGGTTGAGAGTCCACCTGCCGATGCAGAGGACACGGGTTCGTGCCCCGGTCCGGGAAGATCCCACATGCCGCGGAGCGGCTAGGCCCATGAGCCATGGCCACTGAGCCTGTGCTCCGCAATGGGAGAGGCCACAACAGTGAGAGTCCTGCGTACCACAAAAAAAAAAAAAAAAAAGACAACAAATAACAAGTGTTGGCAAGAATGTGGAGAAAAGGGAACCCCCCCCTGCACTGTTAGTGGGAATGTAAATTGGTGCAGTCACTATGGAAAACAGTATGGAGGTTCCTCAAAAATTTAAAAATAGGCACTTTCCTGGTGGTCCAGTAGTTAAGACTCTATGCTCCCAATGCAGGGGGCACAGGGTCAATCCCTGACTGGGGAACTAAGATGCCGCACAGTGCGACCTTTAAAAAAAAAAAAAGTTAAAAATAGAACCATATGATCCAGCAATTCCACTCCTGGGTGTTTCTCTGAAGAAAACGAAACACTAATTTGAGAAGCTATAAGCACCCCTATGTTGCAGCATTACCTACAACAGCCAAGATATGGAAGCAACCTAAGTGCCCATCAATTTTTTTTTTCAATTAGAGTATAGTTGCTTTACAATATTGTGTTAGTTTATATTGTACAGCAAAGTGAATCAGCTATACATATACATTTATCCCCTCTTTTTTGGATTTCCTTCTCATTTAGGTCACCACAGAGCACTGAGTTCCCTGCGCTATACAGTAGGTTCTCATTAGTTATCTATTTTATACATAGTGTCAATAGTGTATATATGTCAATCCCAATCTCCCAATTCATCCTGCCTCGTGCCCATCAATAGATGAATGGATAAAGAAGACGTGGTGTGTACATACACACACACACACACACACACACACACACACACTGGACTATTACTCAGCCATAAAAAAGAAAAACCTTGCCATCTGCAACAACATGGGACAGACCTAGACGGTATTATGCTAAGTGAAATAAGTCACTTAAATGTGGAATCTAAGAAACAAAACAAATGAAAAAACATAAAAAAGAAACAGTCATAGATGAAGAGAACAAACAAGTGGTTGCTGGATTGCGGGGAGAGGATGAGAGAAACACGTGAGGAAGATTAAGAGGTACAAATTTCCAGTTACAAAATAAAATCAGTCACAGGTATGAAGTGTACAGCATAGGGAATATAGTCAATAATTATGTAATACCTTTGTATAGTGACAGGTGGTAACTAGATTTATTGTGGTGATCATTTTGAAATGTACAGAAATATCAAATCACTATGCTGTGCACCAGAAACTAAATTCAGTTGTGTGTAGGTCAATTAAACTTCACAAACTCGTGAAAAAAGAGATCAGATTTGTGGTGACCTGAGGCAGAGGGTCGGGGGAAGGGGGGAATTATGAAAGTAATCAAAAGGTACAAACTTCCAGTTATAAGATAAGTAAGTACTAGGGATGTAATGTACCACATGATAACTAAAATTAACACTGCTGTATGTTATATATTGATATGAAAGTTATTAAGAGAGTAAATCCTTAGAGTTCTCATTACAAGGAAAAAAAATCTTCTATTTTATATCTATATGAGATGATGAATGTTCACTAAACTTATTGTGGTAAACATTCCATGATGTATACAAGTCAAATCATTATGCTGTACACTATAAACTTATACAGTGCTATATGCCAATTATATCTCAATAAAAATGGAAGAAAAAAGAGGTGATCCTCAGAACAGATTTGGAATTTCATACTTGGGTACCCAATGTTGGTATCTAGCTTATCAATGTATATAAATAAATGAATAGTTGTTTTTTAAAGAGAAGGAGGAAAAAACCCACTGGTAATACAATAAATCATATTTTAGCTTCTTAGTACAAATTGAGACTCTCAAATACTGAATATATGCACAGTTTTATGTTTTATCTTTAATATATACCATAATATCAATATATAAATGAGTACTGTCCTTTTCTAATCTAATAAGGAGATTGAATCTATCCAAATAATACTGACTTACCTCAGACTGTTCTTGAAATTCCTCATCTGGAACTTCCTTCAGGAACTGCTTATGAGCCACTTAAAATAAGTAAGTCCCAATACGCATCCACAACATTATTGACAACTAAAGCTCACTACCCTACTTCAGAGTCACTTAAAAAGGAAAGGAGGAAAAACTTCAAAAGGTGAAGATTTGTCAACAGGATCTTTTTAAAAATGACAGTCTCTGAAGATTATTCCAAAAGGCAAACTCCAAAACATGATCTTCACTGAAGTAAATTAATGCTCTCCTTAAGGTTTATATATTCTTAAAAGGGGAAAATAATTAGTTGCACAAATTCTGATAAACAGGTATCTTATTACCAATACAACTCTTTGACTTATTATACATTACCTGCTAAGTATCTAAAACACCAGCAATTTAATTCCCTGAAAACTAACTTTTAGGGACTATACACAATGAGGCAGCTTTAAAATATACTCCCAAAACCTTTGATTCTCCTCTCTTAAAGAAGTGGAGCCTAATTCCCTTCTCCTGAGTATCAGCTGGAGTGACTTGCTTCTAATTAATAAGATAAAGAAGAAGCATCAGTGTACAACTTGGAGACCAGGTCATAAAATGCACTGACTTCCTCCTTGCTCTCTCTTGTATAGTTCATTCTGAGGGAAGCTGGCTGCCATATTGTGAGAACATTCAAGCAGCCACTGAAGAGGCAACATTCCAAGAAACTGAAGGGCCTCCTGCCAAAAGTCATGTGAGTGAGCCACTTTGACAGCAGATTCTCCAGTTCTAATTGAGCCTTTAGCTGACTGCAGCCCTTGCCAACATCCTGACTGCAACGACACTAGAGACCCTGAGCAAGAACCACTCAGCTAAGCTGCTCCCAAATTCCTGACCACTAAGTTTTGGGGTAATATGTTACACAGCAAAAGATAACTAATAAAAATGTAAAGAATAAATTACCTTATAAAGTTCCTTCTCATCCTTTTCTGTCTTCAATTGACATTCAAGCTGTTCTCTTTCATATTGTGCCTTTCTGAGTTTGTCCTTTAAACTGAGTTAAAGTTAAATAACATTAACATAGACAAAAACAACTTTCTTAAAACAGTTTTAAAACATGAAGATACTTTTTTAAAGCATCGGGAATACCTGTCTAATTCAGTTTCTTTTTCAATCGCTTTATGTGTGACTGACACAATATCTTCCTCAAGCTGGAGGGCTTTGGAGGTAGCATCATTGTATCTCTTCTTAAATTCTTCATTTTCCATTTTTAAACTTTGTGAGACTTCAAAAAGAACCTTAGAAACAGTAACAAAATATTTTGAAAAACACAGAAACATAATTAGAAATAAAAATTTGTATCTCTAAGAAATCTATTTATGCTTAAAAGTTTAATGCCACATTTGTGCCCTCCGAAGTTTATAAGACTAAAAACTAAACCTGAAATGATAACATATATTAAACTTTTCAGATACTAAATTAAACAATTATTAACTTTTTTCCTGGACTTTTCACACAGTTTGCTGATTTCACTAACTTCTCCACCAGAGGGCAGGCAACTGAAGTGAGGAAAAAATTTAAAAATTAGTCACTTTGCTTTCTTTTTACATCTCACTTTCCAATGTTACCCCAATGACAAAACAAGTTTCATGATACTAAACAAAGTTAACACCAACTTCTTCTAGCATAAATCACTAAGTGCCACTGATAATTATACCAAAGCACTAAGTTAAGATATATGCCTAAAGCCATGTTCCTAAAGCTCCTGTCACTGTGATTCAAGAGGCCGGAAAAAATATTTAAAGACACTGAAATGAATATAAAAGAGGTAGTAAATATGATGAATTTCATTTTAAACAGATAATTTAAAAATTGTTATCACATCAATTAAGACAATTCAGTAACTTATGAGAATTTGATCAAGCCTCTCCCTAAGCCTGTTTTATAATTTGTAAAATGGAGATAAAAAGGCCTTTTCTGCCTCATTTATAAAATTATGAGAACCAAATATAACAGTGCATTTGGAGGTTTCCACATAGTTATGGGAAACTATACATCAAAAGAACTGATAAATTAAGACAAATTGTGTTTGTTAAAAAAAATAATTTTAAAATTTCCCACTAATGCAAGTACCACCTGGGACTTCCCTGGCAGTCCAGTGGTTAAGACTCCGCGCTTCCGCCTTCCCTTGTGGCGCGGTCGTTAAGAATCCCCCTGCCAATGCAGAGGACACAGGTTCGAGCCCTGGTCTGGGAAGATCCCACATGCCATGGAGCAACTAAGCCCGTTCGCCTCAACTACTGAGCCTGCGCTCTAGAGCCCGTACTCCGCAAGAAGAGAAGCCACTACAATGAGAAGTCTGCACACCGCGATGAAGAGTAGCCCCCGCTTGCTGCAACTAGAGAAAGCCAGCGTGCAGCAACGAAGACCCAATGCAGCCATAAATAAATAAGTAAATAAATAAACAAATAAATAAATAAAAAAAGACTCCGCGCTTCCACTGCAGGGGGCACGGGTTCAATCCCTGGCCAGGGAACTAGGATCCTCCTGCATGCCCTGTGGCACAGCCAAAAAAAAAGTACCACCCATCAACCCAGCAACGAAAACTAAAGAAAATCACCATTCTGCCAATTTAAATGTATCAAATGTTACAAAGTATTTATAAGCCACTTTTTCATAAAGTAACAGCCAAATTTTTTACTTATAGGTAGAATATCACTTTAAATATCTTGCTAGAATATGAAAATTACTAAACTGCATCTAAGAACAACATAATTCATTAAGAAGCTTATCACAATAGAGGTCAGATACATTCTATTGGTTTTATTTTTGCTCAAAACAACTGTCTGCCTTACTGAATTTGCAACATAAACCAAAGACTGTTATGCAAAACTAAATGCTTTTCTGATTTCAATTCTACACAACACCAGAGAAAGCGGGTGATATTTACTCCCTCTGCCATAATCGTTGTCACTATCCAATGATCCTTTAATATTTGACACATTTGCAGTATTTGTCTTGCTGATTTATAAGGACAGTCAGAGAGGTTTCTAAATAGTTTTTTACTTTTTTTTTTTTTTCTTTTTCTTTTTACCAAATGCTCTCTTGGTACTCTGAACAGGCTATAGATTTAATCCAGGTATTCCTTCCTAGGAAAAAGATTAGATTGCCCAGAGGCAAAAACTAGCTTCTGATTCTGCAATTAATGAAGTTCTATAGTGGGTAAACAGCATTCTAAAGTAAATGTATAGGAGAATAACTAGAAAAGATTCATAAGCAACTAAACACAAAACATAAACTAACTGCTTTATCTA
The DNA here is from genome assembly GCF_002837175.3 of Physeter macrocephalus. Lineage (NCBI taxonomy): Eukaryota > Metazoa > Chordata > Mammalia > Artiodactyla > Physeteridae > Physeter > Physeter macrocephalus. Next base: position 49,717,687 of record NC_041218.1, read on the forward strand.
TGAGTCTGTTAACTCTATAGTGAGTCACAAATTAATTCTAACTATACTTGAGAGTCTCGGAATTTTTTCTTGGTACCTATAAAAGCAACCAATAGCTTCTCAGCATCCAAGCCCACTGCAAAAGGCATGAAAATACCTTATTATTCTTCAGGCCTGTAGCACTCACGTCTGAGTGAAGGATAAGCATCTTCAATGTGTCTAAGTTTTCCTTAGCATGAAAATGACATCAAAGCCCTTACTGTACATACAAATAACTAAGAACCATGTTTTCTTTAAAAAAATAATAATAACATTTTTAAAACAGTAAAATCTACAACACAGTCTTTGAAAAACAGTTGAAATTTGGAATATTCATTTGGTCAGTATTTGCAAGCTATGTCAAAAGGGCACCATAATTCTAATATTATAACAGAGAAAAACTTAGAGATGAGTAAGTCAGCTACACTGTGCACCAAGATAAGAACAGTAACAAAAGTGGGGGCAAAAGGAGATTAAGAGATTTGGGCATTTCAGATTCATGCAGCAGACTTCGCCCCCTCCTCCTAAATTGAAGGATCACATCACCATGACCCACTATTACCAATTCCCCCAAGTCATAACCCTCAAATATGAACAACCAGATAAAAAGACTGTGAATCATCTATGTGGCTAAACATGCACTAAAAATATCTTAACAACACATTTATTCCTATGTTAAATAAAGACAAAATTAACTCTGACTACAAATGAATACATGTAAAGAAACCAGATACAATATCACTGACAATTATCTAGAAAAAAGTATGATGATATTCTGGATTCAAACATATACAGCAATAAAATTTAGTAAATTAGTACCTGAATACTCTAAATGGCAAATCACTGGCAAAAGGATTATGTCATTTATGGAAATTGCTAATAGATTTTAAAATAAATCTTACTCAGTTGAGGTAATCTGGCTTTTCTCAAACACTGTGCTTCTTGAAATCAACTATAATAGCAAGCTATGCAGATAGTTACAGAAAATATAAATATATATTCTCTGGTTCCTAGAAATACACCAAACAAAAATATAACTGACAACAATGTACTATAATAAGCTATCTTCATGGCATTAAAATAATGTGCTAAAAGGCAAAATAAATAATAATAACTAGGGAATTAACTGTTTCATTAACATTGCTCCCATGAAAACAACCTGTTTAAGTTTCAGTTAGTTTTTTTTAATATATATTTATTTATTTATTTGGTTGCATCGCGTCTTAGTTGCAGCAGGTGGGCTCCTTAGTTGCAGCTCACCAGCTCCTTAGTTGTGGCATGCGAACTCTTACTTGCAGCACACATGTGGGACCTAGTTCCCGGAACAGGGATCGAACCCAGGCCCCCTGCATTGGGAGCTCCAAGTCTAAACCCACTGCGCCACCTGAGAAGTCCCTCAGTTACAGTTTTTGTTTGTTTTTTATTTGTAAACTAACCTGATAGAAACCATAACTTACTTTAGCATATTTCGATTTGCAGTACTTTAGATCTCTGAATTTAAACAAGTATTCATATAACCTCTTCAGTAATAAACTTCAAATTTACCTTAAGAAAACCTTATACTTTTATTCAAACAACAACAGCAAGAACATGCACTATGAACATTTCCATGAAGGGACTTAGCTTGTGGTCCAGTGGGTAAAACTCCGTGTTCCCAATGCAGGGGGCCTGGGTGTGATCCCTGGTTGGGGAACTAGAGCCCGCATGCATGCTTCAACTAAGAGCCTGCATGCCACAACTAAGACCCGGCTCAGTGAAAATAAATAAATTTTTAAAAAAGAAAAAAAAGAAAATTTCCATGGAGAATATTGTCCATATTCAAAGAGAGCAAAGTTTAAATACAATAAAATGTAATAAGAGCCACTTCTACTATCAAAAGTCTGCTATGAGCAAATACACTTAAATTCTACCTTTGTGAAACCATAAACAAAACGAAAAGACGGGACTTCCCTGGTGGTCCAGTGGTTAAGAATCCACCTTCCAATTCAGGGGACGCGGGTTAAATCCCTGGTCGGGGAACTAAAATCCCACACGCCATGGGGCCACTAAGCCCGCACGCCATAACTAGAGACACTTGCACACCATAACTAGAGACTAGAGAAGCCCGCACACTGCAATGAAGACCCAGCACACACACACACAAAACGGCAACCCATAGAATGGGAAAAAATATTTGCAAATGATGCAACCAACAAGGGATTAATCTCCAAAATATACAAACAGCTCATGCAGCTCAGTATCAAAAAAAAAAAACAACCAAATCAAAAACTGGGCAGGGGGCTTCCCTGGTGGTGCAGTGGTTGGGAGTCCGCCTGCCGATGCAGGGGACACGGGTTCGTGCCCCGGTCCAGGAGGATCCCACGTGCCGCGGAGCGGCTGGGCCCGTGAGCCATGGCCGCTGGGCCTGCGTGGCTGGAGACTGTGCCCCACAGCGGGAGAGGCCACAACAGTGAGAGGCCCGTGTACCAAAAAAAACAACAACAAAAAACAACAACAACAACAACAAAAAAACTGGGCAGGGAATTCCCTGGTGGTCCAGTGGTTAGGAGTCCATGCTTTCACTGCCAAGGGCCCAGGTTCCATCACTGTTCAGGGAAGTAAGATCCTACAAGCCAAGCTGCACAGCCAAAAAAAAGGCAGAAGATCTAAATAGACATTTCTCCAAAGACATACGGATGGCCAAAAAGCACATGAAAAGATGCTCAACATCACTAATTATTAGAGAAATGCAAATCAAAACTACAGTGAGGTATCACCTCACATCAGTCAGAATGGCCATCATCAAAAAGTCTACAAATAATAAATGCTGGAGAGGGTGTGGAGAAAAGGGAACCCTCCTACACTGGTGGTGGAAATGTAAACTCGTACAGCCACTATGGAGAACAGTATGGGGGTTCCTTAAAAAACTAAAAATAGAACTACCATATGATCCAGCAATCCCATTCCAGGGCATATATCTGGAGAAAACTCTAATTCAAAAAGATACATGCAACTCAGTGTTCATAGCAGCACTATTTACAATAGCCAAGAAATGGAAGCAACCTAAATATATGTTAACAGATTAATGGAAAAAGATGTGGTATATATACACAATGGAATACTACCTAGCCACAAAATAGAATGAAATAATGCCATTTGCTGCAACATGGATGGACCTAGAATAAAAAAGAATGAAATAATGCCATTTGCAGCAACATAGACAGACTTAGAGATTATCATACTAAGTGAAGTCAGAAAAAGAAAAACATTATATAATATCACTTATATGTGGAATCTAAAAAAATGATACAAATTGACTTATTTACAAAACAGAAACAGACTCACAGACTTCAGAAACAAACTTATGGGGACATCCCTGGTGGTGCAGCGGTTAAGAATACGCCTGCCAATACAGGGGACATGGGTTCGAGCCCTGGTCTGGGAAGATCCCACATGCCATGGAGCAACTAAGCCTGTGCGCCACAACTACTGAGCCTGCACACCACAACTACTGAGCCCGCACGCCACAGCTACTGAGCCTGTGCTCTAGAGCCTGCGAGCCACAACTACTGAGCCCACGCACCACAACTACTGAAGCCCACGCACCTACAGCCCATGCTCCACAACAAGAGAAGCCACTGCAAGGGAAGCCCACGCACCACAACAAAGAGTAGCCCCTGCTTGCCACAACTAGAAAAGGTCCACGTGCAGCAATGAAGCCCCAACACAGTAAAAAATAAATAAATAAATAAAAATTTTAAAAAAACAAAAACAACTTATGGTTACCAAAGGGGAAATGTTGGGAGGAAGGATAAATTAGGAGTTTGGGATTAACATATACACACTACTATATATAAAATAGATAATCAACAAGGACCTACTGAAGAGCACAGGGAACTCTACTCAATATTCTGTAATAACCTATATGGGATAAGAATCTGAAAAAGAATATATATATATATATATGTACAACTGAATCACTTTTCTATACACCTGAAATAACACAACATTGTAAATCAACTATACTCCAATATAAAATAAAAATTAAATATAAATAAATAAATGGTTAAAAAAAATTCTAGCTTTACAAGAAAATTCCAGATCAAAAGGATTAATTTTTTTTGGTTGGAGTAGAAAAAGGAGAGGGAAGAAAGGCTACAAATATATCTATAAATGTCTAAATTATTTCCTGAACATGTATACATTCCACAGACAAATAATTTTTAATGTTGGGTTTCACATACGTTTCTAAATAAGAAGAAAAAATTTAGGATGGTATAATTTTACTTATATTAAGTTGCTTTTTTAATTAAAATTGAATGATTTACGTTACACTAGATCAATGGAACAGAAAAGAGACCCAGCAATAAACCCATGTATATGTGTTCAATCAATCTATCAATACAACAAAGGAACCAAGAATATACAATAGGAAAAGGGTACTCTCTTCAACAAATTGTCCTGGGAAAGCTGGACAGCCACGTGCAAAAGAATGAAACTGGACCACCATCTTAAACCGTACAGAAAAATCAACTCAAACGGGGCTTCCCTGGTGGTGCAGTGGTTAAGAATCTGCCTGCCAATGCAGGGGACACGGGTTCGAGCCCTGATCCGAGAAGATCCCACATGCCGCGGAGCAACTGAGCCCGTGCGCCACAACTACTGCGCCTGCGCTCTAGAGCTTGCAAGCCACAACTACTGAGCCCGTGTGCCACAACCACTGAAGCCTGCGCACCTAGAGCCCGTGCTCCGCAACAAGAGAAGCCACCACGACGAGAAGCCCGCGCACCACAGCAAAGAGTAGCCCCCGCTCGCGCAGCTAGAGAAAGCCCGAGCGCAGCAACAAAGACCCAACGCAGCCAAAAATAAATAAATAATTTTTAAAAATTTAAAAAATCAACTCAAATGAATAAACGACTTAAATTTAAGACTTGAAACCATAAAACTCCTAGGAGAGAACACGGGGTAATAAGCTCCTTGACCTTGGTCTTGGCAATGAATTTTTGGATTTGATACCAAAAGCAAAAATAAACAAGCAGCACTACATCAAACTAAAAAAGGTTCCGCACAGCAAAGGAAACCACCAACAAAGTGAAAAAGCAACCTCTGAAACTGGAGAAAATATTTGCAAATCAAATATCTGATAACAGGTTAATATCCAAAATTATATTTAAAGAATTACACAACTCAACAGCCGCCCCCGTCAATAAAAACCCCACAATCCAATTTAAAAATTGGCAGAGGAACTGAAAAGATATTTTCTTCCAAAGACAACATACGAATGGCCAACAGGCACATGAAAAGGTGCTCAAGGTACATGAAAAGGTGCTCAAAATCAGGGAAATGCAAATCAAAGCCACAATGCATATCAGCTCACACCTATCAGAATGGCTGTCATCAAAAAGCCAAGGGATAGGACTTTTCTGGAGGCGCAGTGGTTAAGAATCCGCCTGCCAATGCAGGGGACACGGGTACGAGCCCTGCTCCGGGTAGATCCCAAAACCGTGGAGCAACCAAGCCTGCGTGCCACGACTACTGAAGCCTGTGCTCCTCAACAAGAGAAGCCACTGCAATGAGAAGCATGTGCACCGCAAAGAAGAGTAGCTCCCATTTGAAGCAACTAGAGAAAGCCCGCGAGCAGCAACAAAGACCCAGTGCAACCAAAAATAAATAAATAAAATTAAAAAAAAAAAAAAAAGACAAGGGATAACAAAATACTGGTGAAGATTTGGAGAAAAGGGAACCCTTGTGCACTGTTGGTGGAAATGTAAACTGGTACAGGCACCATGGAAGACAATACGGAACTAAAACTATACCATATGATTCAGCAATCTCACTTCTGGGTATGTACCCAAAGGAAATGAAAACAGGATATGGAAGAGACTTATCTGCACTCTCATGTTCACTGCAGCATATTTACAACAATCAAGATAAAAAAAACAACCTAAATGTATATCAGTGGGTTAGTGGATACAGAAAATGTGGTACATAAATACAATGGAATACTATTCAGTCATGAGAAAGAAGAAAATCCTGCCATTTGCAAAAACATGGATGGACCTTGAGAGCATTATGCTAAGTGAAATACGCCAGACAAATACTGCATGGTATCTACTTATATGAAGAATCTAAACAGTCAAACTCATAGAAAAAGAATACAAAAGTGGGTGCCAGGGGCTGAGGGGTGGGGGGCGGGGAGGTTGATAAAAGGGGACAAAGTTTTAGCTATAAGATGAATAAAGTCTGAGGATCTAATGTATAACATTGTGACTACAGTTAACAACACTGTACTTGTATAGTTGAAATTTGCTGAGAACTTAAATGTTCTCTCTCTCTCTCTCTCACACACACACACACACACACACACACACACACACACAGGATAAATAGGGGAATTCCCTGGCAGCCCAGTGGTTAGGACTCCGTGCTTCCACTGCAGGGGGCACGGGTTCGATCCCTGGTCTGGGAACTAACATCCCATAAGCACGCGGTGCAGCCAAAAAAAAAAAAAAAAAAGATAAATATGTAGTTGAAGATGTGTTAAGTAATTAGATGGGAAGAATCCTTTCACAAGGATTCCTTTCACAATCCTTTCCTTTTTTTTTTTTTTTTTTTTGCGGTACGCGGGCCTCTCACTGTTGTGGCCTTTTCCCGTTGCAGAGCACAGGCTCCGGACGCGCAGGCTCAGCAGCCATGGCGCACGGGCCTAGCCGCTCCGCGGCATGTGGGATCTTCCCGGACCGGGACACGAACCCGTGTCCCTTGCATCGGCAGGCGGACTCTCAACCACTGCACCACCAGGGAAGCCTAATCCTTTCTTTTATACATATTCAAATCATCATTATGTACACTTTAAATTATCTTATAATTTTGTCAATTATACCTGAAACTGAATGAAAAATACTCAATGCTACAAGTCTTGTGAAACAAACTATAAAAAATGCTTCATGTACCTAGGGGCAGGACAGGAATAAAGACGCAAACGTAGAGAATGGACTTGAGGACACAGGGAGGAGGAAGGGTAAGCTGGGATGAAGTGAGAGAGTAGCACTGACATATATACACTACCAAATGTGAAACAGATAGCTAGTGGGAAGCAGCCGCATAGCACAGGGAGATCAGCTCGGTGCTTTGTGACCACCTAGAGGGGTGGGATAGGGAGGGTGGGAGGGAGATGCAAGAGGGAGGGGATATGGGGATATATGTATATGTATAGCTGATTCACTTTGTTATACAGCAGAAACTAACAACATTGTAAAGCAATTATACTCCAATAAAGATATTAGAAAACAATGCTTCATGTTACATCTCTGTATTAGTCTATACAAGATTATGAGCTAGTTCAAAGTATATAAATATATTTTAGAAACAAAATATTATGAATTTCTGAAACTATTACTTAACAAATCAGGTACAAAATGAAAGTAACTGGCTTTAAAAAAACGTATTGCTAAATACATTAAATTATGCATTAAAATTAAGCCTTTGTGTCTTCTCAATTAAAAAATGGTACAAGAGAATTAGAAATTCAATGATATCCTAACTTCAAAATTGTTTTTTTTAGCAATTCTACACATTTTATATATATATATATATATATATATATACACACACACACACACACACACACACACATACACATAAGCAACCGGGGCAATCCATACATTAAGCAGTTTAAACGCCTTAAACTACCTCTGTCCAAAACCAGGTATCCAACACAAGGATAAAGAAAGCCAAAAATACAAAGATAGTTGAAGAGGTCCACACTAGCCAGAGCCACCATCATAATGAGAGATCTTTCATGTTCTCTCACTCCTATACCTATGATAACTCCCAAATGCCTGGTAATGTCTCAAGGTACCCTACCTAGTTTGTGAAACTTAAGAACCAAAACAATATGAATATATACAATAGTTCATAACATGCTCCTCATATTGTTTAAGTAATAGTTGACTTAGTACCCCACAAAAGAAACTGGTTTTAAAATATCTTGAAGTACATCTTAAGTTACCAATATTCAAGTTAAGAATATAATTTATTTTACCAAAAAAACTCAATTCATAGTTTAGGCACCAAAAAATTATAAACTAAACTAACTAGAAAACAGGATCACAGCCCATTTTAGTCCTACTTGGAAAACAAGATTCAATACCATTCAATTTTCAATCTTGTAATTTCAAATATATATCTAGTTTTCAATCTTCTAATTTCAAATATATATGTAGCACTCCAAAACAAAAACAAGAACACACGGAATATACATACAACCTGCTAATTTTTACGTTAAGTCTAATAAATGTAAAGTTGGGGGTTAAAAAAAAGACTAATACAATGGGATATTATGTGACATTAAAAAGAACGAACTGCTGACACATACTATAAAACGGGTGAAGCTTGAAAACATTATAAGTGAAAGAAGCTAGTCACAAAAGGCCACATATTATTCCATTTGTATGCAATGTCCAAAACATGCAAATCCATACAGACGGAAACTTAGATTAGTGGTTGCCTGGGACTTGTGGGAAATAAAGAGTGATGACAAATAGGTACAGGATTTCTTTTGGGGCAGGGCTTCGACGGTGATGAGCTTGGTGCTGAGGAACCTGCAGCGGGCGGTGCCCCTGAGGCGGGCGCGGCTCCGCGAGAAGGTGCAGGCAGTGCGGAGAGCCCTGTGGGTGCAGAGGTTCGACCTGGGGGTTGTCTGTGTCGACAACAGAAAGATTCAGCCGATTAATAGAATCTACAGAGACAAAAATACCCCAACAGATATGCTTTCCTTTCCATTTCACGAGGATCTGAAAGCAGGCAAAATTCCCCAGCCTGATTTTCCAGATGACTATAATTTAGGAGACATTTTCCTGGGAGTGGAGTATATCTTCCAGCACTGCAAAGAAAATGAAGATTACTATGACATCCTGACTGTGACTGCCACCCACGGGCTCTGTCACCTGCTGGGCTTCACACACAGCACGGAGGCCGACTGGCAGAAGCGGTACCAGAAGGAGAAGCAGGTTCTCAAGGAGCTGAGCAGGCACAAAGGGGCCAGGTTTCAGCCCCTGAGCAAGGGCCTCTTCTGACCGAAGTGCCACAGTGTGAATGGAAGGTGGACCCACGGGCCCTGTCACCTGCTGGGCTTCACACACAGCACGGAGGCCGACTGGCAGAAGCGGTACCAGAAGGAGAAGCAGGTTCTCAAGGAGCTGAGCAGGCACAAAGGGGCCAGGTTTCAGCCCCTGAGCAAGGGCCTCTTCTGACCGAAGTGCCACAGTGTGAATGGAAGGTGGATCCCCTCCTTGGGCCCCAAGGATCAGGGGTCCCCCACGCTGAGGTCCCTGCTGGCCACTGCTGTCCTGTGGGGCTGCGGAAGTGCCAGCCCTAGCAGGTGCTGAATTCTGAGTGGAACCTGCCTCTTAAAACACTAGAGAAATTTCCACTCATTTCTTTGTTCAGGACACAGGTAGGTGTGTTATTTTCAGTGTTGTAAATAAAATAGTTCTAAGTGCTCAGAAAAAAATAAAAAAGATTTCTTTTGGGGGTTCTAAAACTAGGTTATGGTAATGGTTGCACAATTCTATAAATATAATAAAAACCACTGAATTTTATAGTTTAAAGTGATGAACTTTGGGGGTATGTAAATTACATCTCAACAAAGCTGTTTTTAAAAAAAAGATCAATTAGATATGCCCTCAGCAGTAGGTATAGTGTGTCATTAAGAACACTGGTATAGTATACAGTGTGATTAAGAGCACTGGCTGGAGCCAGACTGCCTGCCTGTACCACTTATATAAACTGTTCAGTTGTAGGCAGGTTAAGTAACCTACACTTCATAGTATAAAGAGAGTTAACAGACATAAAAACACTCAGAATAGCACCTGGCTTACATTAAGTATTATATGAGTTACTCTTATTAATCAGCCTTTTACAGGAGAGAAAAATCCACTTCTTTGAAGTTGAACTAAAAATGAATGTAAAAATTATCCTTAATGAAAATTGTTACTTTTTAAATTTAGAGTATACATGAATAATGGAACACATCACATTAAAATAATCTAGGGGAAATACAATATATAAATTATAGCTCTCAATTTATAAATATTATTTGGTTTCAGTTTTAATCTACTTTGTAATCCTACCTTATACCTTCAAGGAGCCAACGTTAAATATAATTAAACGCATCACTTACACCAACTGGTTTTGATAATCTCAACTTGTCCAATTCTTTTAATTTACAAAATGAGTGTTCCCTCTAGTGGTATTTTACAATGAGAAAAGTCAATGTTTACAAAAGATAGAAGATTTTATTTATAAACATTTAATTATTATAAACATTTAACTGTTTTAGTATTTGTCAAGTATTGAATGGGTAATAAGTTAATCATATTTTATAAAACAATGAAAATGCAATGTATTTCTTCTACCATGAAGAAACTGAAGTTCTCTACAGATCATTCCTAGTATACTATCATAAAATTTTAAATGAATTGTAAATATCTTAATAACAGTCCTTCAGATATTCAGAGGGTATATACTCATACCTCAAAGAGAAGCCCTTTAGGACTATTATATGAAGATTGTTTTTTAGAATTCATACCATGGAACAGATTTTAAACAGATGCCAAGAAATGTCACAGATTTAATAAGCCACGCAACTAACCCAGGTTTGAAAGTTCCTGAGCTGTTCTAACTGCCCAGCAGGCCTCCCTGATTAAGATGGAGACTATAATTTTGGAAGTAAAAAGCAAATTCATAAAAAACTAGAAGCCCCACGACTAGTAACAAAGAAGAACTCTCTCTCCTGGCAAGCATGTTATTTTATCCCCAGAAATAAGCAGTTGCCAAAATATAACTCATAATTGTTTGTATATAACATGATACAAATATTATCAATACTTTTAAAATCTGGGGAAAATGCTGTCAATTTCTATTCCTCTTGGATGACACTCTTCATATTTTAGTTCTTCCTTGATGATTCTCTGGTCTATCACTATGAAAATTAATACAACAATAATAGCTACTTAAAGTTAGTGAGCATCTATTACGTAACCAATACCATTCTAGGTCCTTTTATCATCATTTTCTACAGTATAACATATTTTTAAAAATCACTTCCACATACTTCATCTTCCCAGAGAGTATATTCCAATGGAAGGATAGCAGCAAGGAAGAAATGCCTTTCAAGATTAGTGACTGTCATCAAGATTTATGAGTTGCCATAAAAACTTCCAAAGATCTCTTCTGGGTACCACAGCCACAATCTCCTACAGATTTTGCTTCATTAATCCCTTGACCTCAATCTACCACTTTCTCAACCTAAGTCTGTCAGAATAATCTTTAGTCTTGTCTGTAGTGCTTAACCCCTTGTCACCTGGACAGCAGAGAGAACCTGAGACTGTTTAAATCTCAGCTAACACTCGACTGAACCAGAGAAATGGCCTAATGTGCATCAGTATTTCACGCAATTGAAGGCCTCTCATTCTGCCATTCCTACTCTCGCAAATCATCCTTTCTTCCCTTGGATTTCAAGGCGATCAGAGTCTAACCTTAAAGGCCATATTTCAGGGTATTCTTGATCTCATGGGCTAAGTTCATGCTGTAATGGGCCACTGTGGAAAACTATCAAATCCAGGTACAAACATTGAGAGAAATGCGTGAAGAATAGAAAAGAGAAGGGTAAGAATTATACAAAGGATAGCAAAGGAGTTATAACAATTGAATTAAAAATTTAGCTAAATGTCCTAATAGTCAAGCTAGGCACATACAATGAGATTTTATCATAACATTTATAATATAATATTTGGTAACCTGCTTAAAAAGTTCAAATTTAAAAAGTGGTTCCTTGGGGCTTCCCTGGTGGCGCAGTGGTTGAGAATCCGCCTGCCGGTGCAGGGGACACGGGTTCGTGCCCCGGTCTGGGAAGATCCCACATGCCACGGAGCAGCTGGGCCCATGAGCCATGGCCACTGAGCCTGCGCGTGCAGAGCCTGTGCTCTGCAACGGGAGAGGCCACAACAGTGAGAGGCCCGCGTACCACAAAAAAAAAAAAAAAAAAAAAAGTGTTTCCTTGGACTTCCCTGGTGGTCCAGTGGTTAAGACTCTGTGCTTCTACTGCAGGGGGCACTGATTCAATCCCTGGTTGGGGAACTAAGATCCCACATCCCCGTGGTGCCCCACGGTCACCAAAAAAAAAAAAAAAAAAAAAAAGTGGTTCCTTAACCAAATAGAGTATCTTACTCCTACTGTAGGATACTCCTACTGCAGGACTTGCAAGTATTCCCCAAGAGTAAAATTGGGGGAATAACTGTATCTTAAACTAAAAAGGCTAATGGTAATAAGGACAGAAGACTTTACAGATGTTTATAAGGAGATTCACAACTGTATACATTGCTATATGTTATGTTTCCCCTCTAACTCAAATAAGCAATCCTCAAACAAACAGAATAAGGCTAAAGAAATATTTTCAGTTTGAGTCCTATCTGTATATAATCTCTGCTCAGGTATGCAATATACAACCACTTCACTGGAGTATAAAACCTATTGATAATCACTGTACTAATGGTTCAATTAACAATTATTAAGCAACTGTTCTAGTCTTGCTTCACAAAAGAATGGAACAGACCCCATCCTTAGGGAACAATAGATCAATCCTGTCAATGGACATTAGCATATCCAACTAGTTACAACATATGTGTGGCGGTGATAGGTATAATCATAATCTGTGCAAGTTTGTCAAAACTAACAAATTTTCTTATGAAAATATTAAATAAATGAGGTGATTATTTTTTTCCATTGTTTTTGGTTACTGACTTAAATCCATTTGTATCTCTAATCAAGCCACACTGTTTTACACTTATACTTCTTTTTTTCTTAGATTAAGAAATTGTGCCAATTTTTAATTAGGTAGTTTTTAGTATAATTTACTGCATTTCTCACATCAAGGATTTCAGAATTCTAATATTACATCTTATTTCACTAAATTCTGCTTTTTAGAAAAGTAATTTTAACTACTTTATTCTATTCTTCCCTTTATTCAGTGTTTATCATTCCTAATTGTATTTCTAACCCCTCTCTCCCCAAGATCAATCAAGTATTCTACAATTAGATGTAAATCATCTAGAAACAGTTGTCGGGGACAATGTCACAAGCCTGATACCAAAAATCTAAAAGTATTTTAACCATTTACAACGTAAAAGAGGCTATGACAGAAGGTTGACAGAATATGACAGAATAGGTCAGAACCTATTCTCATACAAACATCTACCTAAATGCTACTTTTTTCAACATGTGGTCTTCACTCATTTTAACTGGTTCAGTTCCTGAAAAAAGTGGGTTTCAGACAATATACTATAACTCCAATCAGTTACATAAGACACAGCTAACCTTCTGCTCTGCTTGCAGTTGGTCACATCTTTCTTTCTCATGGTTAAGCTCTCTTTCCATTCTTCCAACTTGTTCTCGAAGTTGTGTTGTTTCTTTTTCCAGAACAGCAATTAACTCTAACAGTTCTTCTTTTTCTTTCATGGTTTTCTCAATTTTTAACTATAAAACAGAAAACTCAAATTGTTTTTTTATAATCTTACAATACATTACTAATTCAGTTTTCCATTTCAAAAAAATAGTGAAGAAATTTGCAGAAAGAACTTTTACATACTATCTACTTCATGTCAATCAGACTCTTTTAGTCTTCAGTTAGAAAAATTCATGAATCATAAATTTAAACCATTTTTTGGTTGGGCAAAGAAAAAAACATTACAAGAAGGTATAAAAGCAATGAATTTTATTATGAAGTTGCCTGCTAATCACTTTTCAAATCAGTACTAAAAATGAGGCATAGGGCTTCCCTGGTGGCGCAGTGGTTGCGCGTCCGCCTGCCGATGCAGGGGAGCCGGGTTCGCGCCCCGGTCCGGGAGGATCCCACATGCCGCGGAGCGGCTGGGCCCGTGAGCCATGGCCGCTGGGCCTGCGCGTCCGGAGCCTGTGCTCCGCAACGGGGGAGGCCGCAGCAGAGGGAGGCCCGCATACCACAAAAAAAAAAAAAAAAATGAGGCATATTAAGTTTCGTAAGTGACTTAATTCTGGGCTGTTCTTATTTTGGGTAATAATCAAGGAGACAAACGTGTACCTCTTCTTGAATGCAAATCTATGGGAAATCTTTGAATCTATTAAGAACTTCCTTGTGTGTTACATAAGGCCTTCATCTATGGGATTACTGTGAAAAGTTTTGGTTCTTTAAATAAGGTACTAAGGAATAAGTTTCTATATGTATAAAATGGCCTCTATTTAGCTAAATTAAAAGAAACTTTATAAGTAAATGCAAATTTTAAGACAAAAATGCACACTGTAACATATTAACAATATAATTGACTCTTACATGAACACTAACAGTTACTTAGTTCAGGAAAATCTAAACTCCAGTATTCTAAAAATTACCAAATTAAGGAACCTAAAATAGTAAATAAAATGGTTAATATTTCTCTTACAGCAAGAAGTCTGATTCTAACAAGGGAAGAAGAATGGAGACTCAGAGGGAAAACTTAACAAAGGAGGCATCATACATTTAGCTAAAATAAAATGTTTTCCCCCAGTACACCCCAAGTCACTTTTCCAGGGTCACGGAATCAAACTCTAATTAAACTCTAAAATGGCTCTTATGAAAGTTAAAGAATTGTAAAATTTTTAAATGACCCGTCTATCTCTTCCATCAGACTAAATGAAAATGACAGGAGTAAATGCCCTCAAAAGAGGAAAGTTTACTTATTCACTGAATTTCTTTTTACCTTACCTATTTTTTAAAAAATGATTTATGGCTCTAAACTTTCTGGCCGCTTAAAAATAAAGATATACCTTGACACAGTACAACAGAAACATTATAAAAGAACCATTTTTTCCCAGTGATTCATTTAACTGACACATACTTTAGAGTTCACTGAATCTTAAGTAGAAATTTTTAAAAGGAATTAAAATTATATAAAAGTGTATACAAGTCTAATTCCTGCCCCTAGTTTTGTATTCTGATATCTTTCGAGAATACAAAAAGGTTAAAATTTTACCATGAACACCCATACACCCATCACCTAAATTCAATAATTATTAATATTTTGCCATATTTAATCTCCTTCTATATACCTAACTTTTATTTCTTTTTCTTTCTTTTTTTTTTTTCTTGCTAAAGCATCTGAAACATAATTGCAGGCCCTTCACCCCTAAGTGCACAGGCCAAGCATCTCCTAACAAGTACAGTCTTATATTTAACCACTACCATGATCATAGTTAAGAAAATTAACAATAATTTTATAACACCCAATGGGTAGTCCGCAGTTAAAATATCCTACACTACCCCCAAAATATCTACTTTTTAAAAATCTATGATCCAACCAAGGTTCACAAACTGAAGGATTGTGGCTCAATCATTCTTAATGACAACAGTACCCTAGATAATGTCTCACACTTGTAGTAAACTCACACTTGTACTAATTTGGTGTGTTTTTAGTAAAATCATTAAAGATTTTGATAAATGTGGAAATTTAAAAGACTTGTCAAAAAATTGATCAGAATATAAATACCTTATCTCAGAAACATTCACCTAAGAGACAGCATACATTTTATGAGTAGGAAGAAGAGAACTAAATTGTGCAATGTCCCAATTTACTTGGAGCACAAAAGATAGGTGGATGCCAAAATGCCTGTTGTTTTTCTGTTGGAGGTCCTGAAATCAGGGTGGTCTAACAAGTATTCAAAAAACTGCAATATAAACAGTCACTGCATTCTTCGTAAGATCTAGGCTTATTTCAGCATCTTTGACTAGCATTCAAATACCAGGCTAAAAACCTTGATCATCAGGCGGTTGTCACCACAAAATGTTTTAGTCACCCTATAAAAGTTACATTTCTTTATTTAAGATAAGAGAGGAATTTCTGGAAGGGGGAAGGAAAGATACAGAAAAATTCACAGTAAGTTACGGGTTCCTTCTAAACTTCTTAGTTCGACTGTCTAATATCTATAACCTCTTGTCTTTTTTCTGTAGTCTGTTTTTTAAGATAAATAAAATCAAAGGCATAAAATATTTACATATAAAAAACATCCATCTGAGTATAAAGAATAAGCAATGATTTGCCATAGACTAAATAGGAATGTAAAATAACCAAAAATGTATACTGAACCAATTAAAGAAGATCTTTTTCACAGAAACTCAAATATAACATTCTAATTTTTTAGGTTTAGGGTAAAGACATTGAGAAATATCTTGAAATAGGAATGCTGTTTTATTTTTTTCCTTCACTAAGTACTAAAAATTAAGACATATGGCATTATTAGACCATCTACACAGAAAATTTCTTTTGATGCAAGTGCAATGACTCCAAAATATTCAGTGAAAAACAGTGAGAAGCTTTTTCACCTTTTTTTAAAAAAAATTATGGTTAATCCAGCTTATTCATTTGATCAGATAAACAGGAAAAGAAATCATTCTAAAAATGCTGAACCTAAATTACGAGACTGGGATGCTTCACTGATTCACTGCCACACGTGAGATAGAACATGCTGTGGTATAGTGAAATGAAGTTCACATCCAATTACAGTTAGACTTACTGCTTTATACTGCTTTTCCATCAGCTTCACCCCCAAATCTGTACTATTCTACAATCAACAGATTAGGCCATCCCTAAAGAAGAAAGGTTAGGGTGAGGGAACATTAGGAAGTTTTAGGTCTAAATTCTCTCAATAATTACTTACTGCAGATATACTATGCACAAAATACTGATAAGCCTAGGGATAGTCCCTGCCACAGTGAAATCAGTAACATAATTGTGACAGAAAATTTTTTTTAAGTATTTCAAAAACAACACTATTATTTTAGTTAAAAAGCATTTGATTTTCAGGTTATACTCCTGCATAACCTAAAAATTCTTAAAATGCCAACCAACATGAGCTCTGTTTGTAATTTATCTGACTGATTTGTCTTTTTTAAAACATTCACTATTTTTAAGTCACAGTTCATAACAAAATAATCCAGTTCATAATATAAATTTATGAATCACCACCTCACTGTTGGTACCAACCTCAAGAAGGCCAGCTTTTGTGGTCACCACCAACATGTCAGAATTTCCTTCATCTTCCATAGTAAGCAACTCTTCAACTGGAGAAGAAGCTCGAAACTGAAAAGGTGTACTTGCTCCACGAATTTCACCCTTATGGGTAACATAACAGAACTGATAAAATTCTCCATCATCATTTGGAAGGTAATATCCTAAGATGAAGTTAACAAACAAAAAAAGTATTAAATTTTCTGCTATAAAATTATTTGAATTTAACAAATCTTGCCATATCCTCTCATTTCTGACCCTGTTTCTAAGCACTCAGGATATGTCTTTCCTATCTTTCACAAATTATCCATCAAAACCAGACTCTTCTTTCTTCCCTAAATATGCCCATATTTTTCTTATCTTAGGTCTAAGCTTATACTCTCAGAATATTCTTTCCCTGTATCTTCACTAGGGTAAAACCAATTCATTTGGGAAAGTCAAGTATGCAGTTTTCAATAAGAAAGAGGCTGAAGGCAGAGCAATGGAAGAACCAGCATAAAAGCCTAGGAGGACCAGGGGTTGGAATACATCATTTAAAGAAATGTTCCCTCAAATATGACATTAATAAAATGCAAAAGAGAGATATTAACAAAAGGAATACACCACACATGTGCACTGTGTAAGGGCAGAAAGAGGATGAGGTCTACTGATGCAGAACAAAAATAAGCTTTGGAACCACACAGATTTATTCTGGAATTCCAGCTCTACCACTAATTATTATTTACTTAACCTCCCCGAGCCCAAATTTCTTATCTGTAAAAGAAATTTGAAGCCATCTATCTCAAAGTTCCAAAGTACCATGGATTATGTAGTTATATCATCTAGCCCACTATCTGACAAATAATATGTTTTCAATATTTGTTCCTTCTCTCTTCAGCTCAACTGTTACCCTCTTTTAAATTTTGCTGGATTATCCTAGCTCAAAATTAATCCTCTCCAAATCCTAGCTCAAAATTAATCCTCTCCAAAGCTCCCATGGTATTTTTTACATTAAAAAAAAAAAATCCTCCACCATGTACTTTGCATTACCATTATACACATGCTTTACAGCCTACACCCAGAACTCAGAAATACTGAGGGCAGATTATTAATAAACACAAAAATTCTGGAATTCCCCCAGAATGACCTGAAAAAAGGAAGCATTCAATGATTGTGAAACGAACATACAAAGGTGAATATATTCCCCTTATCTTGGATATTAATATCTACCCAGAAATGTGCATTCACTATGCCTATTATTCCTTCATATCTTGACATTTTTAGCCTCATTATTATGACATTGACTTCACTTGACTTCATTCTTTAAAAAATAGCTGAACTTTGTCCACAGAGGGGAGGGTGCAGAGAAAATATAAGCCTGAAACATCCTGTGGTGCTTAAAAATAAGAAAGAAGTTGTCAAAAAAGAAGGGGGTGGGGGAGTCAAAAAACACAGAAGCCCCCTTGACAGACCTCCCAATAGCCAAAGAAAGCTAAAACAATTTGAGCAACAAAAAAATGATAGCATTAGACTTTATTCCACAGAAGAAAATATACATGCATGAATGAGAAAAGGATGATTCTTCCTAACATAATAATTGCAATTAATAATGTCCAAGAAATGAGAATAGAAAAGCATCATCAGGCAAAAACAACAATAATTATTGTAGGCGAGATCCACTGATGGATACTAAAATTAGTGGATGAAAGTTTGAGGAGAAACAAGGTATCTCAAAATTGTTCCCCATAATACTGTTAAATTACAAAGGGAAAAATACTAACTTTACAGTGGAGAAACCCAGCAGACACCACCTTAACCAGTGATCAAGACTAATATTATGGGCTTCCCTGGTGGCGCAGTGGTTAAGAAGCCGCCTGCCAATGCAAGGGACACGGGTTCGAGCCCTGGCCTGGGAAAATCCCACATGCCACAGAGCAACTAAGCCCGTGTGCCACAACTATTGAGCCTGAGCTCTAGAGCCCGCGAGCCACAACTACTGAGCCCACGTGCCACAACCACTGAAGCCTGCGCGCCTACAGCCCGTGCTCCGCAACAAGAGAAGCCACGGCAATGAGAATCCTGCGCACTGCAACGAAGAGTAAGCCCACACACAGCAACAAAGACCCAACGCAGCCAAAAATAAATAAATAATTAAATAAAATTTTTTAAAAGGCTAATATTACTAGTAAGAAGACAATCAGACATCAAGTACTCTCTGATACAATGCACTGAAAAGAATACATCATCACTTCTACGATAGTCTTCCTGAAAATGTATAGCCTCAATCTAATCATGAGAAGCTGTCTGAAAAACTCAAAAGGAGGAACATGCTACCAGAACAAAACAAAACTGAACAGTACTCTTCGTAAATGTAAAGGTTATGAAAGACAAGGACAGAATGAGGAGCAATCACAGACTGGAGAAGACTATGATGATACGACAACTAAATGCAATGTGGGATTATGGACTGGATCCAGGAACAGAAAAAAGAACACTACAGGAAACACTAGTGAAATCTGAATAAAGTTTGTACTTTAGTCAACAGTGTTGTACCAATGTTAAATTCCTGGTTTTTTAAATAAATGTACTGTCGTTATGCCACATGTTAACATTAAGGGAAGCTGGGTGAAGGGTAGATGAAAATTCTGTATACTATTTTTGCAACTTTACATCTAAAATTATTTCAAAATACAAAGTTTTTTAAAAAAAAAGTAATACAGTGAATTCCCTGTCGGTCCTTTCCAGTGGTTAGGACTCTGTGCTTCCACTGCAGGGGGGCACAGGTTTGATCCCTGGTTGGGGAACTAAGATCCTGCAAGCCTCGAGGCACAGACCAAAAAAAAAAAAAAAGTAATTAAAGGTACATCTAGCAATAAATTTTTGAAGTTTTTAAAAACCCCATCCTCCTACTATCTACTACTAAATTTATTAATCCGTGGCTGAGTAACTTTGCAAAGGCCGCTACACTTACTTTTAAAGTTTAAATAGAAAAGAAAAATATAGTTTGACTAATCAGCTCTGGTATCATGGCATTAGAAATTCTACAAATTAGATATTCGAGGTCTGATTGTTTTAAAATCTCACAAAAATAATTCACTAAAAATTATGGTTCAAATACCATTTGAGATACAAGATACAGTTATTCAGAACTGAAATTTAAAGCTACCTAGAAATAGCTCTCCTCAGATCAGTAAATCTGAAAATAAAACAGGAAAAAGTAAAAACCAAACTCCAAGTCAAATTTTATAGCCTGTAACATTAGCAATCAAATTAGAGTAAACAAATAAGGGTCCATTTAGGAAAACAGTTACATTTATGTACACTTTATTAGTTCTGAGTATTGCATTGCAGGATTCTCATGACTACTGCCCAAAATGAGCAAAATTGTTTGGATCATGCTTAAAATTCCTTCTGGCTCTAATTCTCTATGACTAAGTTTTTCATGACTCTATCCTGAGTTTCTTATATAACAAACAAGTTCTAGGCAGGCAGAAGATTTTATTTCTGAATTTCAAAGTAAAAATTATGATGACTTTTCAAAAACATGTAAAACTTAGCTGCCATGAAAATGCTTTTACAATATGAACAGAAATAAACTAGATTCTTTTCTCCTTTTTTTCTAACTGCTTTTAAACTTTCTGCTGTCATAAATAAGCAAATTCATTAGTCACTATAACAAATTCTGTAAGTTTCTTATTTATCATAAGAAAACTAATCACATTAAAAATGACTGGAGGGCTTCCCTGGTGGCGCAGTGGTTAAGAATCCGCCTGCCAATGCAGGGGACACGGGTTCGATCCCTGGTCTGGGAAGATGTCACATGCCGCAGAGCAACTAAGCCCGTGTGCCACAACTACTGAGCCTGCGCTCTAGAGCCTGCGAGCCACAACTAGAGAAGCCACTGCAATGAGAAGCCCGCGAAGTAGATTAAAAAAAAGAATGACTGGAAAGAAAGCCACAACTTTTAAGAACAAATATCTTAATAACAAAATCAGTTCCAATATACACACTTGAATTTGATTATCTAAAAAAAGGCTATGAATTAAAAGATAAACTACATATATAATTTATAACTTTCTTAATCTATAAAACATCTATGAGGACCTAAATCTTTGTCTATATTACAGTACAAATTTTATTCTCTGAATATGTGCTTCTTGTCACAGTACATAAGGAAACTTTTTTTTTTTTTTTTTTTTTTGCGGTACACAGGCCTCTCACTGTTGTGGCCCCTCCCATTGCGGAGCACAGGCTCCGGACGTGCAGGCTCAGCGGCCATGGCTCACAGGCCTAGCCGCTCCACGGCATGTGGGATCTTCCCGGACCGGAGCACAAACCCGTGTCCCCTGCATCGGCAGGCAGACTCTCAACCACTGCGCCACCAAGGAAGCCCCGGAAACTTTTTTTTATATATGCAAGCTCCACGTGATCACATTCCCAACTGACGTTCACACCAAACATATACAAACCTCATAATAAAAAGTTTTTTTTAAAGACATAAACCACCAAAATCCAAAACACTGACACCGCCGAATGCTGGTAAAGATGCAGTCCAACAAGAACTCTCATTCATTGCTGGTGGGAATGCAAAATGGTTTTGCCACTTCGGAAAAAAGAGTTTGGTGGTTTCTTATGAAACTAAACGTATTCCTACCATATAATACAGCAATCATACTCCTTGATGTTTACCCAAATGAGTTGAAAACTTACATCCACACAAAAACCTGTGCATGAATGTTTATACCAGCTTTACAGCTTTATTCACAACTGCCAAAACTTGGAAGCAACCAAAATATTCTTTAACAGACGAATGGATGAATAAGCTGTGTTACATCCATACAATGGAGTATAATTGGCTTCCTTTGCAATTCTGGGCATTTCATGTATATTAAAATATTATACTGAGACAGAGTCCATTAGCTTCCCCAGACCAAAAACAGTCCATGGTATAAACAAGACTAAGAATTTGCTTTAATACAATCCAAAGTCAGTACAATTTTACTACAAAAATCACTCTACAGCAAATTCTGTTATAGATTTCTAAATAAAATTTTTGTGTTTTGTTTTAATGCAACAGGGTGTATTTTTTTTCATATAACAAGCAATCTGGAGGCAGTTGCCTGCTGGCCTTGATTCAGTGGCTCAGACATGTCAGGACAGACATATATGTGCTTGTCTACGCCTTCCCCTCATGGCCACAGGAGGGATGCTGAAGCTCTAGCCACCACCTTTGTGAAGGCAGAATGTGGGGAGAGGGGCAATACCAGATATATCTATCTCCTCCATTAAATAAGAGAATTTTTAAAAATCTGTATATAATGCTAAGACAAAAATGAATTTTATATTACTCACATCGATTTTATAGGCAACTTTCCCTATAGAATTTCTACTCTATTAATCCTGTTAATCATCTTTGTGATTTTCATATGGAATATTTTTCTCACCTCTAATTTGTTATATTATCTAATATCAGTAACAGCATTATTTTCTCATTTGAAAAAAAGATCATCAAAAGACTTCTCTTCAATGAAAGACAATAGGGAAAAAACCTTTCTCTACATAAAATACCATGTGACCTACACTAGATATTTATTTACATTCTTATGACTTTTGATAAAGAAAGATACTAATTAATTCAACTTTAGTCACTAGACATGCTTAAGTAGATCATTACAATGGGGTACAACATTTTTAATGACAATAAAACATCTAATTTCATCTAGTTCTGCTTTTCAGTTCTCACCTTGAAATGCTAACACACAATTGACTGTTGATCCTTCTACATAATGTTCAGGCACAGGGGACCATAAAAACGTGTAATAATCACGAGCAGTACTCCATCCAACCTAAAGGAAAACAACAAAAACATGGATATTATAAGTAAGTGGTTTAATATGAGTGATATAGCATATTGTTTTTCACTGCATCCTAAAGTTAAAGCGTGCATTAATGTTTACAAATCCTGAGCATTTTAACAATCACGTCAAATTTTTATTATAATTTTTTATTAAGCTATAACCTAATGCTATAAAAATCTATAACAGCAGAGCTTCTACGTATTAAAATGCAATTTGATATCCAATTTCTCAAGGAAAACCTTAGTACACATATGATCCAATATAAAAACATGTTTCACTTAAAATTTGATTTCACTAAACATAAGTTTTTAAAATTTATTTTATGCCTCGAATTTAATTGTGTTTTTTTTTTTTTTTAGTTAGATTTCCCCCTCCTCCTTAAATCCACTAATTAAACTTCATTAGTCTGTCATCTTTAGTTAAGTCTTGCCTGCAGGCAATGGTAAATTTTGTAAAAATTTATTTTTACCTTTATTCCTAAGGTGTTTATATATACAAAAAGACCACCTATGTCCCACCAATCTCTAAAACATTTCCACCTTACAACATGAATATATACATTACATATCTCAGTCTTTATTTTCCAGATGAACTGTACTGTGGTAAATACTTAATATTAGATATATTTAAAACAGGTACTAGATATCCATTTGTCGGTATACTACAAGAAATTATGCATCATCCACAAGGATTGATTATACACATGTTCTATAATTCTGATCGACTTAGGATTAGAGAGTCCAGAATATTGAAACTAGAAGAATCTTAGTAATTTTTAGTCTCTAAAGGAGTGTTTTCAAACTGTCAGTCACAACCCAGTAGTAAGTGGTAACATTATATCAATTTAGTGGTTCATAACCACATTTATTTTTTAATTAGAAAGCATCAGAGGGCGTGAAGTTTAAGTACTGCTTCATGAAAATTTGTTTCAGGTGTATCTGCATGCAACTTTGCTGGGTCAAATCACAGAATCATATTATTTTTATTTCTTTCTGTGTGTCATGGCCAAAAACATTTGAAAGACACTATTCATCTCTTTACAGATGAGAAGCTTGAGGAAACCATGATGTAAGTGATTTTCCTGACCTAAGGCTCAGTTTTTTTCCTCTCAGGATTGTTAGAAGGATTACATTAGATGATGAACATAAAAGCAGCACTTGGCAGAGGGCCTGACCCATGATGGGCACTCCATAAATGGTAGTTTTTGCACACAGTATACTGCAGTGATTAAGAGCATAGGAAGTAAGGTCAGACTGCCAAAAAAGATCACTTACTAGCTAAACAACTTCAGACAAGTTATTTCTGTTCCCTCCTCTTTAAAATGGAGATAAAGGCTTATATGTGTATTAAATGAGATACGGCACATTACTGGCACCTGGCACAGTGCCTAGCACATTAGTGTTCATTAAACGTTACCATTCATTAATACCCAAGGGGACACAACGTATTAGGGACAGTGATCTTGACTCTAAAATGTTCTGTCCCTCATTCCATATCCCCCAGTCCTTCTATCATCTCCTGAAAAAGAGCCTATTTGAAGTTTTTCCCAAAAGATACAACTGGTACAAGTCATACCTTGCATTCTTTGTCCCTGTCCATATGGTGATCTTGAAAGAAATATCAATACTATCCAGAGCTACATCTTTCTTGAAAAACATCTCCCTAAGTTAACAGGCTCTACCTGGACCAGGTGGTCAAAAGACATGCTAAGTGTACCATTTATTTCTGATGGCTGACATGCAAAACTGCTAATGTCAGAATTATAGATACCTGATTCAAGTGGCACTGGGAATAGCAGTAACAGATACAGTTCACTGTTCGTTTGGGAATAAATATTACCCTCATCTTACAAATTAAGAAACTAGTAAATGGCAAAGTCAGAATCTGAACCTGAAGTTCAAGCTCTTAACCACCAGGACACTACTCACTCTCCTCCTAGCAGGATATAAAATACTCTCATACTTTCTGAATTCCACTTCCTTCCTTCCAACACTGAGTCAATGACTATATAATTCTTAAAAGAACTGCACAATTCTGGATTGGGTTGTTTGTTTTTTTGTTATTAAGCTGCATGAGCTGCTTGTAAATTTTGGAGATTAATCCTTTCTCAGATGCTTCATTTGCAAATATTTTCTCCCATTCTGAGGGGTGTCTTTTGGTCTTGCTTATGGTTTTCTTTGCTGTGCAAAAGCTTTTAAGTTTCATTAGGTCCCATTTGTTTATTTTTGTTTTTATTTCCATTTCTGTAGGCGGTGTGTCAAAAAGGATCTTGCTGTGATTTATGTCATAGTGTGTTCTGCCTATGTTTTCCTCTGAGAGTTTTATAGTGTCTGGCCTTACATTTAGGTCTTTAATCCATTTTGAGTTTATTTTTGTGTATGGTGTTAGGGAGTGTTCTAATTTCATTCTTTTATATGTAGCTGTCCAGTTTTCTCAGCACCACTTATTGAAGAG
>NC_041218.1:49743270-49743760 GCF_002837175.3 Physeter macrocephalus
GGGGTCACGGGTTCGAGCCCTGGTCCGGGGAGATCTCACATGCTGCGGAGCAACTAAGCCTGTGCACCACAACTACTGAGCCTGCACTCTAGAGCCCCCGAGCCACAACTACTGAGCACACGTGCCACAACTACTGAAGCCCTCGTGCCTAGAGCCTGTGCTCCACAGCAAGAGAAGCCACTGCAATGAGAAGCCTGCGCACCGCAATGAAGAGTAGCCCCTGCTTGCCACAACTAGAGAAAGCCTGCGCATAGCAACGAAGATCAAAAGCAGCCAAAAATAAATAAAATAAATAAATTTATTTTTTAAAAAAAAACTACAATGAGATATCATCTCACACAGGTCAGAATGGCCATCATCAAAAAATCTAGAAACAGTAAATGCTGGAGAGGGTGTGGAGAAAAGGGAACACTCTTGCACTGTTGGTGGGAATGTAAATTGACACAGCCATTATGGAGAACAGTATGGAGGTTCCTTAAAAAACTACAAA
>NC_041218.1:49744138-49745377 GCF_002837175.3 Physeter macrocephalus
ATATATACACCACCAAACGTAAAATAGATAGCTAGTGGGAAGCAGCCGCATAGCACAGGGAGATCAGCTAGGTGCTTTGTGACCACCTAGAGGTGTGGGATAGGGAGGGTGGGAGGGAGGGAGACACAAGAGGGAAGAGATATAGGAACATATGTATATGTATAACTGATTCACTTTGTTATAAAGCAGAAACTCACAAACTATTGTAAAGCAATTATACTCCAATAAAGATGTTTAAAAAAAAAAGAACTGCAGTTGACAAAAGACAGAAACAGTAAGGTAAAGGGGGAAAGCACTGTTTCTAGCTTTCTCTCATGAGAAGAAAAACAAAATGGGGGAAGTGAGACCTTTTACCATATAAGAAAAATATGTTGGGCTTCCCTGGTGGTGCAGTGGTTAAGAATCCGCCTGCCAATGCAGGGGGCACAGGTTCAATCCCTGGTCCGGGAAGATCCCACCTGCCGCGGAGCAACTAAGCCCGCATGCCACAACTACTGAGCCTGTGCTCTAGAGCCCATGAGCCACAACTACTGAGCCTGCATGCCACAACTACTGAAGCCCGTGTGCCTAGAGCCCGTGCTCCACAACAAGAGAAGCCACCACAATGAGAAGCCTGCGCGCCACAACGAACCGCAATGAAGAGTATCCCCCACTCACCGCAACCAGAGAAAGCCTGCGAGCAGCAACAAAAACCAAACGCAGCCAAAAAAAAATAACAGATTTATTTAAAAAAAAAAAAATGTTTAAGAAAAGAGATATGTTGAGTGGTTTGGTCCTTGCTGTGTTTTCTCTAACTGAATCATAGTAACTCAGGCTGTTCCTTATTGGTTGACTATTGGTTGACTATAATGGTAACTTATACTTTGCTTTCCTTTACTGCATAAATCTGGGCAACTCTTCTCAAGAGAGTGGTCGACCATGCTCTAAAATGTCACAGGTAACCCATGCTGAGCCATTGAAGGAATTGGGGCAAGATGCAACTGAATCTGAGTATAAAAATCAGCAATATAGAACTATGCTTCAAATCCTTTTGAGGAAGGAAAAACTGAACAATAACTGAACAGTTCTTAGGTCACTCTGTGAGCAGCATGTCAGGCAAATATAAAAAATAAATGTAGGGCTTCCCTGGTGGCGCAGTGGTTGCGCGTCCGCCTGCCAATGCAGGGGAACCGGGTTCGCGCCCCGGTCTGGGAGGATCCCACATGCCGCGGAGCGGCTGGGCCCGTGAGCCATGGCCGC
>NC_041218.1:49745728-49750994 GCF_002837175.3 Physeter macrocephalus
AGCCTGTGCTCCGCAACGGGAGAGGCCACAACAGAGGAAGGCCCGCATACCACCAAAAAAAATAAAAAAAATAAAAAAATAAATGTAAAAGTCTCTCAATCAAAAAAAAAAAAAAAGTCTCT
This sequence comes from Physeter macrocephalus, assembly GCF_002837175.3. NCBI lineage: Eukaryota > Metazoa > Chordata > Mammalia > Artiodactyla > Physeteridae > Physeter > Physeter macrocephalus. Next base: position 49,745,851 of record NC_041218.1, read on the forward strand.
CAATCTGGAAAGATAGAGAGTACAGATTCCTTTAGGGTGGGTATGTCTAACATCTAAACTCCTACACAGTAGAGTGACCCACAGTGGAAGAAACAGAATTTGGACATCTGGAAATTATGTGGGCACTCATGGTAAGAATAGTAAACAAATATTAGAAGAATCAAACCACAAAGTGTCCAAGGCACACACTTTTTCTCTGTATTTTCCTGGTTACCTGGCTAGAACTTGACTGGATTTCTGGACTGCAGATTTCAATCCCTTGAAATGCAAGGGAATTTGCCTTTTAGTCCATTAGTAGCAAGTATAAAGAAAATTATTACATTTAGAGCTGGTAATAGCAATTTTAAAACATTGAAAAATGGCAGAGAGAACATGACAACACTTAGAACAATAGGACAGTCAGTTAAAGTTACCTATCACTGTCAAAACATATTGCTTTTAGGAGCTACACTTGGATCCAGTTAAGAGGGCATATCTATGTTTAGGAAGGAACCAAAGCAACAGATATTTCACACAGTTTAGTTTGGGGAATTACAATAGTACTGGACATCATTCTTTTGCTACTAATGCAATTATCAAAGTAAGAGCAAAAAAGGAAATTAAACAATAGTGACATAAAAAAACACAAATGTGTTCCCTTTAAATAGAATTAACATTTTAGAAAAACATGTTGGTATTGATCATTAAGGAAATTCTGAGAGGAAATGTAAAGATGAGAAGGACAACAAGGTTACCAAGTAAAAATACAGGTGTTAATAAAATCTGGAGAAACCTCAAGAGAAAGACAGAAACATCAAGTTGGAGAGAACACACACGGGGCGGGGGGCGGGGAGAGGGGAGCGACAGAGCGAGAGAGAGCGAGAGAGAACTTCCCTGGTGGCACAGTGGTTAAGACTCTGTGCTCCCAATGCAGGGGACCTGGGTTCAATCCCCAGTCCAGGAACTAGATCCCACACGCATGCCACAACTAAGAGTTCACGTGCCACAACTAAGGAGTCGGTGAGCCACAACTAAGGAGCCCTTGAGTCACAACTAAGGAGCACGCTTGCAGCAACTAAGACCCAATGCAACCAAAAAAAAACAAGCAGTTACGATCATAAGTGAAAAATTCAGGACATAAAAAAGGTCATGGCTTCCCTGGTGGCGCAGTGGTTGAGAGTCCTCCTGCCGATGCAGGGGACACGGGTTCGTGCCCCGGTCCAGGAAGATCCCACATGCTGTGGAGCGGCTGGGCCCGTGAGCAATGGCCACTGAGCCTGCGCATCCGGAGCCTGTGCTCCGCAACGGGAGAGGCCACAACAGTGAGAGGCCCGCGTACCGCAAAAAAAAAAAAAAAAAAAAAAAAAAGGTCATGTACTGCTATTCCAACTACTTTCAAAATATAAGCATTAAAAAAGACAAAGTAGGGCTTCCCTGGTGGCGCAGTGGTTGCGCGCCCGCCTGCCGATGCAGGGGAACCGGGTTCGCGCCCCGGTCTGGGAGGATCCCACATGCCGCGGAGCGGCTAGGCCTGTGAGCCGTGGCCGCTGAGCCTGCGTGTCCGGAGCCTGTGCTCCGCAACGGGAGAGGCCACAGCAGTGTGAGGCCCACGTACCACAAAAAAAAAAAAAAAAAAAAAAAAAAAAAGACAAAGTATTCTTCCTTTAGTTAAAAAAAAAAACACTGGAAGGAAACAGTGAAAACATCAACAATGCTAACCACTGTTATTAGACAGTGGGCAATGGGACTGTTGGTTATCTTAATTGTATCTTTTATATTTCCTGTTTTGTTCCAAGTATGATAAAAATTATGATTATTTTTACAACAGGAGAATTTTTTTTTAAAACAGAAAATAAGAAAGGACTGGAATGGAGACCAGGGCAGGAAGACAGAACAAGCAGAATGAAGAGAAATATGAAAAGGTAAGGAGAAACAAGGAAGAGGGAAACAAAAGCTTGAAACAAGATAGTCAAGCACAAAATCACACTGCTCAAAATCACTGCTCAGTTTCACTTTCCACACCAGGAATTTAAAGTTTTTTACCTGGTTGTCAATAATGATTCAGTGAGAACGGTACCTTACTGGGAAGCTTGGTTTGCCTATGTGACCCTGGACACATGACATAATCACTTTGCACTCCCAACTTCCTCCACTAGAAAAGTATCTCTGGGGGCTTCTCTGGTAGCACAGTGGTTAAGAATCCACCTGCCAATGCAGGGGACACGGGTTCGAGTCCTGGTCTGGGAAGATCCCACATGCCGCAGAACAACTAAGCCCGTGAGTCACAACTACTGAGCCTGTGCTCTAGAGCAACAAGAGAAGCCACCACAATGAGAAGCCTACGCACGGCAACGAAGAGTAGCCCCCTCCCTCCGCAACTAGAGAAAGCCCGTGCACAGCAACAAAGACCCAATGCAGCCAAAAATAAATAAATTAATAAATTTTTTTTAAAAAAAGAAAAAAAGAAAAGTATCTCTGAAACATGAGAACTGTTAAAACTCCTTTATAGTTAAAAAAAATCTCAAAAAAAAATCTCATGGACCTTTAGTTTTAGTTATTTTAATTATAAGGTAATTCAATTTGTACTAAGTATAAATATAAATGTAAATAAATTCTTAAAACTAAATACTTATACAACTAAGACCAAATCAAATTGATAACAATAAAACACAAATGTAATGTGACATATAATATTTTATTGCAACTAATGTTGGGTTTAATAATAGATATGGCATCAGGTATAGTTCTCAATCTTTTCCTGTATTTTTTTACTTCAATTCTATCACTCATAAAATGCACAATGAACTTATTAGGAACTCTGTTATTAATTTTGGATAACCAGATCTCTCACTTAACCAAACTGCCAGAGAGCAATTCTTGAATGCTAATTTACATGAGGTTCAAACCTCAGCTCCAAAGTTTAATTTGGAGTGAGCAAGACACTTCTCTCTAGACCTTAGTTTCCTCATCTGTAAAATGGCAACTATAATGCTCTCATGAAAGACCTGTGTAAAGTATAAAGTAATAAACATGCTACGTGTTTTAGTTATAATTTAAACTAGTCAACACTAGAGAAGAGGGAGAAAAACTAAAAGGAAAAACAGAAAATCTCCATGATGAATGGATAAAGAAGATGTGGCACATATATACAATGGAATATTACTCAGCCATAAGAAGAAATGAAATTGAGTTATTTGTAGTGAGGTGGATGGACCTAGAGTCTGTCATACAGAGTGAAGTGGGCAGGACAGGAATAAAGATGCAGACATAGAGAATGGACTTGAGGACACAGGGAGGGGGAAGGGTAAGCTGGGATGAAGTGAGAGAGTAGCACTGACATATATACACTACCAAATGTGAAAGAGATAGCTAGTGGGAAGCAGCCGCATAGCACAGGGAGATCAGCTCGGTGGTTTATGACCACCTAGAGGGGTGGGATAGGGAGGGTAGGAGGGAGGGAGACGCAAGAGGGAGGAGAAATGGGAATATATATATATGTATAGCTGATTTACTTTGCTGTACAGCAGAAATTAACACACCATTGTAAAGCAATTATATTCCAATAAAGATGTTAAAAAGAAAAAAAAAGAAAGAAAGAAAATCTCCAACACAGTCTACATCCCTTGCCTGGCTTCACTCATTCCCCTACCCAACCTGGACTTCATGGTCAATTAATCATTTCAATAATAATGCACCCAAAACCACCCTAATATCCTTTGTCCTCTTGACTTCCCTTCCCAAATTCCCAGTCTGAATGATACCCACTTTTGGAATTCTTCACTCAATTCTAGGTGCTCAATCTCTCTCGACAAACTCACAAAATGGCTGCTCAGAAATCTGGTTAACCTACTCCAATTCCCGGTGACATTCTTTCACAGTAGCAAGACCATATCTTCTCCATACTCAAGCCCTCCCCAACTCAGCACATGACCTTGCTCCTCATTACTGAGTATACTCAATAAATGAGTTCCAGTCCCAGTTCATTCAATTAATAGCTGACAAACCCTATAGATGCCTCTTATGGATTATTACCCACAACTGATTCCCTTCTCTAAGGCTTGATCTCACCTAGAAAATGAAGATGGTCTAAACATTCTCTCGGGGACTTCCCTGGTAGCGCAGTGGTTAAGAATCTGCCTGCCAGGGCTTCCCTGGTGGTGCAGTGGTTGGGCATCTGCCTGCTAATGCAGGGGACATGGGTTCGAGCCCTGGTCTGGAAGGATCCCACATGCCGCAGAGCAACTAGGCCCATGAGCCACAACTACTGAGCCTGCGCATCTGGAGCCTGTGCTCCGCAACGAGAGGCCGCGATAGTGAGAGACCCGCACACCGCGATCAAGAGTGGCCCCTGCTTGCCACAACTAGAGAAAGCCCTCGCACAGAAATGAAGACCCAACACAGCAAAAGTAAATAAGCTCCTACCCCCAACATCTTCTTTAAGAAAAAAAAAAAAAGAATCTGCCTGCCAGTGCAGGGGACACGGGTTCGAGCCCTGGTCTGGGAATATCCCATATGCCAAGGAACAACTAAGCCCGTGCACCACAAATACTGAGCCTGTGCTCTAGAGCCCACGAACCACAACTACTGAGCCCAAGTGCCGCAACTACTGAAGCCCATGCACCTCTAGCCCGTGCTCTACAAGAGATGCCACCACAATGAGAAGCCCACGCACCGCAACAAAGAGTAGCCCCCGCTCACCGAAACTAGAGAAAGCCTGCGTGCAGCAATGAAGGCCCAACGTAGCCAAAAATAAATAATAAATTTATAAAAAATAAACATTCTCTCTGCCTCCATTCTTTTCTAATTCCAATTTATCTTATTCAGCACTAGGAGATTAAAGTTCACCTCTAAACTCTATTACTCTCTGCTTAAAAATTATTCCTCAGCTAAATAATAAAGCAATCTACGTGATCCAAACTAACTTTTCCCATTCATTTTCTAAAACTGGTACCTGTCCCAGGAAAATTAAATTCCTTAACACTTTCTCAAGCACACAACACACTTTCCCTTCATTTCTTCCCCTTAAAATTACCACCTGGGGGCTTCCCTGGTGGCGCAGCGGTTGCGCGTCCGCCTGCCGATGCAGGGAAACCGGGTTCGCGCCCCGGTCCGGGAGGATCCCACATGCCGCAGAGCGGCTGGGCCCGTGAGCCATGGCAGCTGAG
>NC_041218.1:49751278-49765910 GCF_002837175.3 Physeter macrocephalus
AGGCCACAGCAGAGGGAGGCCCGCATACCACAAAAAAAAAAAAAAAAAAAAAAAATTACCACCTGGGCACTTTCTCCCTGCCTACCTTGTCAATATCATATCTATCAAAATCACTCTGGACAGCAATCAATTTGCAGTACACGTCAAATGTTTAAAAACATTCAATGCCATAAACATGGCAATTCCACTTCCAAGAACTTATCCTATGAAATACAATGACAACAAAATAAAAACAGATACAGAGATCTATATTAAGCATTGTTTAATGGTAAACATTTGGAAACATTTCCATGAATTCCACAACGCATCAACAGCATGTGTGTATACTTTATTACACACAAAGTATGTGTATATTAATTATAGATATATGCCAATATGTTAACAATGCTTATTCTAGGTAAGCATTAAAATAGTATTAAAACATGATTTATTTTCTTCCTTGAGTCTTCCTGTATATTTCAAAATTTTTAGTACATGCTTAAACTTCCCACTAAGTTTTAAGTATTATCCAGGCAAAAAAGATGGAAAGGGTATTCTATACAAACTTATTTATCATGTATGTATTTATGTAAGTATTACTAATTAGAGAAAAGTTATGGTCCTTGGAGTACACAAGTTAAGAGATAGTAGTTTAATGTTATCAAAGCCCAAAAATAAGCACGCAATGACAAAAAAGGAAGCTATAAATCAAGTCGTATAAAGGAGCCCTATTTGGCACACCAAGTTATTTGGTCTTGCCATTATCCCATAGAGGATGAAGAACCACTTAAACAAGAGGAAGATATGTTCAGATTTTCATTTTCTATCATAGTTTATATAGAGCAGTTTGAAGAACAAATAGAAGAATGAAAGCAGGGAAAACAGGTGACCTATTGCAATCATCTTAGAAATCAATAAGGAGGGCATGAACTAGGGCTGTGATATTAAAAATGCATTAATAGGTAGGCAGGAAAATAGATAGAATTGGTGTTTGGCTGGATTTGAAGAGAAATTCATAAGCTTTTGGCTTAAACAACAGGCCATTAACTAAAAATGGGGAGAAAAAAACGGAAGACATACATAAGTAGTCTGAAAGAAAACCGTGAAGATTCATCTTCTTGAAATACAATTTATCACACATCAGCCTCCATACCTACACATGCAGACTTCCCACTGCCCGTATGGAAAAGTCCGCAAATTGTTTAGCCTAACACTGAAGGTCCTCCATGGAAAGACTGACGCTTTACTTCATCTCCCTCCACTTCCCTAAACTACGTTTATGTTCTAGTTAAACTAATTCATTCTCATGAACATTCTCACCCCTGTGCCTCTGCTTATGCCATTTTCCTGCCAGGAATGCCCTTCCCTTCCCTCAATCTCATTACCCTGCTCTATTCTTCCTCTCTGACTCATTCTTGCAGAAAATGCCAATTCTTAGTATCTTTAACTTGTTATTCATCTCTTACATAAAATTTAAACTGATACTGGGGCTTCCCTGGTGGCGCAGTGGTTGAGAGTCCGCCTGCCGATGCAGGGGACACGGGTTCGTGCCCCAGTCCGGGAAGATCCCACATGCCGCGGAGCGGCTGGGCCCGTGAGCCATGGCCGCTGGGCCTGCGCGTCCGGAGTCTGTGCTCCGCAACGGGAGAGATCACAGCAGCGAGAGGCCCGCGTACCGGAGAAAAATAAAAGAAAATAAAATAAACTGATACTGATTTCATAAAAAGCTTACAATGAAGCTTTTGGAATCCATACTGGAATCCATATTAGATTCTAACAAGCCTAAAAAAAAATTAAATAAATAAAGAGTAAATGACTCATCTACCCAGCAACACCAAGGGATAAGGGATTCAGAAAGGAACTGAAATATCATTAAATACCAAAACTTTGTTTTGTCCAATATAGTTTTTCTGCCCTCCTCACTCTATTAGGCCAGACTTTCACTTCTAAATACTCTCAATGTGCCTAATTCTAGCGGCTACTCTTATTTTTCTACTTTGCTATTTAACTTATACAGACCACACAATCAAAATTTCAAGACCTAATGGTCTTGATTTTAATAAATCACATCTAAAATAAAATAAATTGATTCTTAGGGAGAATCTAAAGTAACCAAGGAGAAAAGTAAGTTTTACTGTTTAGACATTTATGACACTATTTTGACTGTTCAAAGGACATTCGTATTTTTTGGTTCTCCATTCCATCCTCAGGAATTGAAATTGCCAAAAAACTTCCACCACTGTAATGATCATTTCAATGTAATTTTCAAGCATATATTACACAAAATGATTGGCAAAATATTAGAACTGGGACTCTTGCCATCAAAGAATTTACTATTTAGTCATGTAAAACAGAATACTCTTATAAAAGTATAAGACAATATAAGGAATATTTAAACAATGCAGGACAACAGAAGAGATAATAACATAGTTGTAGAGCTATACAAAATTAATTACAAATGACAAGATAGTAAATGATATAGTAACCCAAAGGAAAAGATCATTCTTTTCAGGTAAGGAATGGAGAAAATGGAAGAAGAAAAAAAAAAAAAGATTTGAAAAAATTTCTGTAAGAACTTAAGTGAAGTTAAACCTTTTAATCATAGAAAGTGTGGTGAACTGAAGGTCATAACATTTGTTGTACACTACCCTGCACTATTAAATATTTCATGTTTACACAATGTTTTACATTTGATGTTTACAAAAATGACCCTTAAAGTAGAGTTAAGACAAGACTAGTATAAACTACTTGTCAACCTCTTAAGAAGAAAATAAAGAGTACCTACATGGAAGAAATATGGAGAAAGTCCTCTTACCTTGAATATACCAACCCAATCTTTTGGATGGGGATGGATATATGGAGTTAAGGTATAATGACATTCTAGGTGTGCATTAGGAAGATAGCTCTTGGCCACATTTTGAAAGATGACATGGGCAAAGTTGGAAGTCTGCAGCGGAACTTCTTGAAAGGATGTCATTGTGAATCTGAAACAAGTAAATCATACAAATTTAATGATATCAACTAAGAAAAAACTCATACCTTCAGAAAATACATAACATTTAATGCAAATTACATGGATATTTTCATAGCATAATTATTGAAAAGACACTTTTATATTATATTTATATTACACTGTAAATATAATATATTTAATATTGGAACTCCTTAAAAATGTGATTAAAGGGAATTCTGGTGGTCCTGTGGCTAAGACTCCACGCTCCCAATGCAGGGGGCCTGGGTTTGATCCCTGGTCAGGGAACTAGGTCCCACATGCCACAACTAAGAGTTCACATGCTGCAACTAAGACCTGGCACAGCCAAATAAATAAAATTTTTTTAATGTGATTAAATATAAAAACAAACTGAGAAGTAATTAACTTACAATATGGCTCAGAAAGTTACATGAGTTTAAAAAATATTTATTTATTTATGGCTGCGTTGGGTCTGTTGCTGCGCACGGGCTTTCTCTAATTGCGTTGAGTGGGAGCTGCTCTTCACTGCGGCCCGCGGGCTTCTTGTTGCGGTGGCTTCTCTTGTTGCAGAGCAAGGGCTCTAGGCGTGAGGGCTTCAGTAGTTGTGGCACGCGGGCTCAGTAGTTGTGGCTCACAGGCTCCAGAGCACACGCTCAGTATTTGTGGTGCATGGGCTTAGTTGCTCCGCAGCATATGAGATATTCCTGGACCAGGGCTCGAACCCGTGTCCCATGTGTTGGCAGGCTAATTCTTAACCGCTGCGCAACCAGGGAAGTACTGAGTTTAAAAATTTTTAAAACCAAAATCAAAAACAAACTCAATTCTCCTGCAAAGCCTAGCCCTCTGCTTCTTTTGCAACCGAAAGCAAATGAGCCAGCAGTGTTTCTATGTTGAACCCTTGAACTTCATCATTTTCCTCCCTAATCTGATCCATCCATCCCTCCCCTAGGCTCCTGCAACTGATGCTAACCTCTCTGTGCCTGCATTCCTGACCCACACTCATGATCCCCTGGACCAGCTTTTTCTCAACCCTGGCTAGATATAAGAATCATTAGGGGTCTTAAAAAAGAAAAAGACAATGACTTTCCGGAAATGGGACCTGGGCGCACACATGCATGCGTGTGTATATCCACGCATTTTTTTTAAGCCTCCCCAAGTAATCGCAATCCTGTATACAGCCAGGATAGAGAACTACTGCTTAGACTCTGACCCAACCCAACAATTTAAGTCTCCATTAGCAACTCTCACAGATTCCCAGACCTAGGCTGTCTTCTTGGGCTTCCGGTTCATGCTTGTTCAAATCTCTCAAATGATGTAAAATCTCAGTTGGTCTTCTTGAAATAGTTCAGAGCCTATTTGTTCCTCTCTACCTATACCAATTCTACCCTTTCCTCCTACCTTGACTTCCAGTATTATTGTACCATTTCCATACATTCACTGGTTAAAAATAAATGTATGTATTTTTAAATGTATAGTGTAAATGAAACACATACTGTTGAGAATCTATTACAGATTCAGTGAATACTCACTGGTTTAGTGAACACCAAGCACCAGCTAGCAGATGAAAGGTGAAAGTGGCCTATAAAAATCTGCAAGACCCAAATGTTTTCCATATCTTGTGCTCTACTTTTCAGAAAAAGGATACAACTGAGGATTTACTCAAAAAATCTATATCTATACAGTGTCACAGACTCAGTACAGTCATTGATCCTACAGTACCACATCAGAAACAATGACACTGACACTATAGCACTTACTTCTGAGTCATCAAAACAGGAATCTCTGTAACAATGGGAAAAACTGGGACAAGAATTTGCTAACCAAATTATTCTAACTTACTTCACAAATCTATGAATTTTCTACAGGACAAGCACAGAAGTAACACTACTCACTTTTTTTTTTTTTTGCCATGCTGCATGGCTTATGGGATCTTAGTTCCCCGACCAGGGGCTGAACCTGGGCCACAGCACTGAAAGCGCCAAGTCCTAACCACTGGACCACCAGGGAATTCCCAAAACTACTCACATTTTAACAATTACTAAGAAGTCTTTATTGCTAGGAAAATCTAAGACAATATGCTTTTACAAATGTTTCTTTTGCTGATCTGTTTGAAATACTAAGGCAAATTTTTTTTTTTTTTTTTTTTTTTTTTTATTTGTGGTACGCAGGCGTCTCACTGTTGTGGCCTCTCCCGTTGCGGAGCACAGGCTCCGGGGCCATGGCTCACGGGCCCAGCCGCTCCGCGGCATGTGGGATCTTCCCGGACCGGGGCACGAACCCGCGTCCCCTACATCGGCAGGCGGACTCTCAACCACTGCGCCAACCAGGGAAGCACTAAGGCAAATTTTTAAAGTTCTGAAATAAACACTTTAAAAATGTCTACTTTTCCTCTTATGTGTTCTCCGCTTCTGTTATGGTCAAAATACTGCTTTGTACTTACAGGACACACAATATACTAGACATCCCATAAAGAGACGGTCAATCATCAACCTGGAAGCCACTGTGGTAGAATTCCAGGCTGGATGTCTGTCAGCCTCTCCCCACCTGAGGTTTGCCAGGATTCCAAGGTAAAGAGAATGCATTCAGTAATAAACCTCCTGTACCTCTGCACTAACAAAAAGGCTTTATTACCAGCGACCCTACTTCACAGAAGGACTTAACAGTCAATACTCTCCAGCTGGTAACCCAAAGCCTTCAGGAAAGTGAAAAGGTAGCACAAACATTAGAAACTGCCTAAAATAAGTGAAGAGTTCTACTACTTTGTGTCTTTGAATAGTCTGAGCAAATATGGGCTCCCAAGGGTATGTCATGATGTTAATGAAGTCACTAATGATAATCTCCTTTCAAGTCAGTGGCTTCCTTAAAAAAAAAAAAAAACCTTGATTCTGGTTTTGAAAAAAATGTTCACTATTGGTTATAAAATAACCAAGAGAGAGACTATAGTTAACTGAACCAAACTCTTTCAGATACAACTACCAAAACTGAGGCAAGGGCTTCCGTGGTGGCGCAGTGGTTGAGAGTCCGCCTGCCGATGCAGGGGACACGGGTTCGTGCCCCGGTCCGGGAAGATCCCACATGCCGCGGAGCGGCTAGGGCCGTGAGCCATGGCCACTGAGCCTGCGCGTCCGGAGCCTGTGCTCCGCAACGGGAGAGGCCACAACAGTGAGAGGCCCGCGTACCGCAAAAAAAAAAAAAAAACCAATCAAAACAAAACACACTGAGGCAAGTGAATCAGTAATGTTCTTCTATGAAGAGAGTGAATATTTAAGTTTCTCTGAGATAGATATTCAGTAAGGAGAAAACAAGGCTAGCTTAGGATGAGTTTCCCATGTTTTTAATTAAAAGCCATTTAAGAATGAAACTTTTTTCATAAAACTTGTTTCCTAAAGTAAACTAAATCAACAAAGCAGTAATTATTTGTTATAACACAAGGTAGTGGAGTTTAAACTTTTGTTTAACCTCAATTACAACAGTGCTTAAAAATCGATAATCCAACCTTAGACTTTTACTTCACTGAAAAGTTTTTAAGGTATAAAATAGCATGAAGGTATGCACACATTTATATATGTACATGTGTATACATGCTTATAAATGCATCAAAAGGGACTCAAAAAGCACACATCATACAATCTTTACTCATGAGGGCTATGTGTGAAAAGAGAACTTAAGAGGACCGTAACTTTTAACTCAACTGACTGAATTTTTACCAGTATATTTAATGTATTATTTTCATTATTTTAAATAAACACATTAACATGAAATTTCATTTTTAAACCCTCTCCCCAAAATTCAAGTTTTTAATATAAAACCCTAACATCAGACTTTAAATTCATGATGCTTATAAATCTTTATAGCATGATAATCTGTAATTATCCCATTAATAACCTTCATTAATCTCTCACCAACACTCCCTTTTTAAACATTTCAATGCGACTATAACTATAGAAATATTTTACAAAAGTCATTCCATTCTCATTATTAATTTTTTAAATTTATTTTCCAATATAGCTTCTAGTCATAAAAAAGTTAACATGGATAAATGTAATCTGAATGTAATTACAACATGAATCAAGCTATTTTAAACAGTAAAATATCTAATTCCCATACAGTTCCTGTTTCACTCTTCACACAGATAGGAAATGGAGTGAAAAGATGGGCAAGCTTATAAAAATGTTGAAATTCACTGAGAATGCTAATGTATCAAGATGATTCACTGGCAGATTTATACACTACACACATGCTCACAGGCACACACAAAGACCCGCACACACACAGACCCACACACCACCCAGCGGAGAAGTAATACACAAAGTCACTGCATCACCTTGTGGTAATGCTTGGGAAGTGTAGCTTCACTAACATCCTGAGTAAAGAACAAACTGTGCCTCAGTTGGAGGGAGGAAATATAGCCCCCACCACAAAAGGAAGTGGAAGCAGCTTTACCATATCAAATTTTGTTTCCCATTCTCTAAAGTAAAGTACACTTCTAGAAACATGCATACATTAAGATGCAAGCAAAGAATAAGTAAAAGTTTTCTAGTTAAGAAAACAGACCCAAAAAAACAAAATAAATGAACGAAACCAAACCTGGACATACGAAGAACAAGAGTAGTGGCGGGGTGGGGGGGGCGGGATATAAGTAAAGGGTACCAACTCTTTGATGGAGGATGGAAACTAAAGTTTTGGTGGTAAATATGCTGTAGTGTATACAGAAGTAGAAATATAATGTTATACACATGAAACTAATATTATAAACCAATGTTACATCAAATTTAAATATTAATAAATAAAAAACAAAATACATGAGAACAGTAAAAAAAAAAAAAAAAAAAAAAAAAAAAAAAAAAAAAAAAAAAAAGGACCAGACAGATTTGGCTGGGAAACAAAGTCTGAAATACATATACATGCTGCCTGCAATGCCCTCTCCCATGTTTCCTACTTTATTCCCCAAAGTTCTAACATCTCTAGAGTTCCTTTTATGTGTTATGCTGTAAAACTTTGGTCTACAATCCAGTTTTGTTATTTTTGAGGATTCATCAATACCTAAGGAAAAAATAACTAATATGCAGTGGTCACTCAGTTAAGTAGCTAGAATAAATTTGGGGGGTGAAGGGGGAGGATTTCAGTGTTATCTTTAGTTCTTCCTCTTGGAAATTTTCAAGCCCAAACCAGATCTGGCTTTTGTGGTAGTATTTTTCCAGTGGCTCCTGATACACATTATATTTAACTAAGCCAAAATGTGTAAGCCTTAATCAAATAAAGTAGGAAACTGACCATATTAAGAATTTTTGTGCATTAAATGCCCAGAACCAAATTAAGCTTTTTAATTTAGATACTGTATATAATTTGCCAATTCTAACACTTAGAATTCAAAAAGAAATAAGGTAATTTTGTTCTATGTGATAATATTATTATGGTGATTGTATTTTTTTTCAAAGTCCTTACCAGTTAAAGACGGACAGTAAACTAATTATAGGTGAAATATCCTGTTGTCCAGGATTTGCTTTAAAAACTCCAGGGGAAAAAAAAAAATGTGCCGACAGTGTAATAAACCAAGATTAGCAAAATAGTGGTTCCTTTAACTGTTTGTTCTCCTTCTGGGTATTTTGAAAATTTCATAATAAAAGTTAGTAAAACCAAAGTAGACAAAAATTAGTAATAAAAACTCACATACGACCTTCTGCAACAGAAACACATTACACATAGTGGTTAACAAACTTAGTGAAAGTTTTTTAAAATATTCAGTTACAACTATATGAACTTTTAAATTAATCTCCGAACTTTAGTCCTGAAGGAAATTGAACATCTGAAGGGAAAAAAATACGTCTGATATTCTAATAGCTTCCAATTATTTATACTTCAGCTCAAACAAAGACTATCAGCTGGTTTACAGACCAGGAAAATATTATCAGCAATCTTTCAGGGAGGCAGAAGCAAATCCACCAATCGGTCAATTTGCACTCTTACAGTCCTCCCAATCTCCAGAATGCTTTACAGCTGAGTACCACTACACTCTGCCCAGATGTCACTCACACCACTTTAATTTTTAGATTGATTTAAAAGTTGGTTTCTAAAAAGCTGATCTTGGCTTTTTATTATATTAGAGGCGAGGGTATCTTTACCTTCTTTTAAGAGTTTATTTGGGGCAAAATAAACTTTAAAAGGCTAGAAGTGGATATAGCCAAAATTTTACTTAGTAACATACAAATTCCAAAAGAATGCAATCCAATAAACTTCACATGTGAGGCAATTCCCCCAAAGCAGTAGAAAAGGAACATAGTTACGATCCTTCATAAATATTTAACATCATTAAAAAGGCTGAAATTTTAATTCCAAAATACCTGTTATTTTTGTTAAGGAAAAGATATTTACTGGTTAAGTCTACACAAATGTCTGCAGCCATAATTGTAAACAGGGGTGTGCAATTTAACAATGTGATAACTAGAAAACGTAATCAAGTAATCCTTCAAGAAATCAAGTTTATCCTTGATAAGAAGGAAAGGAAGGCCTGGCCTCAGCCCCTTTTCCATACCCAAATAGCACTCTGAGGGTAATCAGCCCATTTTTTTAGATTAACATGTTATTCAAATGATCTCTTTAAACACTTTGGGAATTGAGCTCCAAAACTATAATTAGTAATTGTTGCATGCAGCTTGTAGAAATTCTACGATTAGCAGAATGCAGAGTTGAAAACAAGATTTATTTTCCCATTCCTGACGCAATAGCAATTCATAACTACTTTGTGAAACCTAAAAATATATGTAGAGACGCAAGAGGGAAGAGATATGGGGACATATGTATAACTGATCCACTTTGTTATAAAGCAGAAACTAACACACCATTGTAAAGCAATTATACTCCAATAAAGATGTTAAAAAAATCAAAATAATATATATATACGTAGAAAGTCAAATGTCACGGCGTTCTCAAACGAAATCATCACCAATAAGGTAATATACGTTTATCAGTACACACACACGCACACTAATCTCTTAACAAAGATTACCCGAAACGACAAGCGCCTGTCGGGACTTGTCCACAACCTGCGGACCTCCGGGGGTGTTGGGAGAGTTGTGAAATCAAGAAAAATTGCCTAAGCAAAGACAAACGCGACTCTCCTCGGAATATTTAAGATCCCTTCGAGCACTAGGCGTAAGGCCATTGATAAACAGACAAGAAAGCGTTCACTAATTCTGCAGCCCAGGTGAAGTCGTAGAGCCGGCCCAAACCGCTAACTCCACCCACGGCCCGCAGTCAGTCTCCGCCTCCTAATCCACTGGCGACTCAAACCAAAACACTTGGGCTTCACTCTGCACGGGCAAACCCGAGCGTCCCATCCCGACACGACCTAGATGTTTTCCCAAGCTTACCTGCCCCGGCAGCACACACGCTGCCCTCCAAACACTCGCCGTAGAGTGGAGCCTCGGGCAAGGCACTTTCTTCTCCGGGGGTCCCCCCCGTCACTCGCCCCCCCGCCAAAGGACCCACGTCCCACACGGCTCCCCCAAATAGCGAAAGCCTATCCAGGCACTCCCCGCCGTGTGGGGCGGCAACCCGTCGCTTTTTCCAACTCCACTGCTAACCGAAGTTGCCCACACCACCATCACAAACGCAGTCCGGGAGGAAAGGTTTGCCGTCGGGAAGGAAAGCATCGTCATTCGGCAGCACCGTCACCACGGAGACCGTTCCCGAGACCGACCAGGCCCCTAAACGCTAGAGCAGAGGGACGTATCACGAGCCCCCAAAGAGCTCCAGCGGGCGTCCGCCCCGCGCAAGGCGCTGGGGCGGGCCGGGGAAGGCGCTTACCGAGTGAGGAACTCCTGAGCAGAGGGGAATGTTAGAGACGCTTCCGAGCCTGAGCCGCCATCAGCCGCCGAACCTCTTCCGCCAACACAGTCTCCCTCTACCGACCTGCTACACCTCCCCACAAGGCCAAAAGCCGGCGTTATATCACTTCCGTCCATGGCCCGGCCCCTTCCGCCGCCGCCGCCGCCGAGCTGCGTCGGTCTGGGCCAATCGCTGAAACGCCAAGTTGGTCTCACGGTCCTTTAACCACCCTATCTCCTGACGCCCTGCCATTGGACCCGAACAGATCCGAACCGGCCTTTTCCCTCGGCTCGGCTATTCCTCCTCTTTCTTCCTCTTCGCCGTTGTCGCTCAGAGACCTTGTGGCAACCAAACAGGGTCCGTTTGGAAAATGCATTTTTGACTTTTTAATTATTACTTTGACCGAAAGTTAAGTAACTTACCAGTTAAGTGGAAAGGGTAACCCTGAGGTGTATGAATTAGTACTATGTCATTTCCTGGATCTTTAAAAATCTGTCTAAGCGAATCCATTTATTTTGTGGATCGGAAAGTAGAGAACCATAGAAGCAAAGGAGGATCACGTGGCTGGGGCGGCGACCGCTCACTCCTGGGCTCTTTCCCAAGTCCTGGTTCAGTCCGGTGCTTACTTAACTACGAGGTTTTGTTCTTTGTAAATCCTCGGTTTCTCCTAGGAGATTTTCAGTTCTAATGCTCTGTGATTCTATTTCCGCTTGCTCCAGCACTGACCTCGTTATATGAGTTGTTAACTGCTTTTGTTATCTGTTATTTTGTGTGCAAGAATTTAGCCCTGTATTCTCTGTTCAATGATAATTTCTAAAGTCACTTTCTTATACATTTTACCCTCCTAGAGTAGGCATTCAGTTTAAATTCTAACTCCTCGGAAGCAAGTGTGTTCTAATTCACTATGTTCCTGTGTTGCCGTAAAGCCCTGATAAAATTTGCAACATCACCAATGAAGGAAGGATAATAAATTAGATCAAGTTAAACGTTGAAGCATCTTCTAAATTCAGAACATACAAAATCCTCAATATAATTTACTTACACATATTTTAAGATTACAATGCCTTTGATAATATAGGTTCTTAATATCTGCTGACTGATTTGTTCCCTATATATTGAAATCTTTGAGCTTGGTATTGTTCTGTATATCATATTTGATCATAGATTTCAGAAGACTCTTTACAGATCTTTTAGTACCAATCTCCATATTTTACCGATGAAGAAAATGGTGTGATAATATCAGTAATCACTCGTGTTACTGGTAGCAACCTTCTAGTAGTAGTCTGTGTCTCTTAAGAAAAGTAAATACAGGGCTTTCCTGGTGGTGCAGTGGTTAAAAATCTGCTTGCCAATGCAGGAGCTATGGGTTTGAGCCCTGGTCTGGGTGAGCAATGAAGACCCAACGCAGCCAAAAGTTAATTAATTTTTTAAAAAATTTTTTAAAAAAGAAATGTAAACACAGCCTTGAACTTTATAAGCACAGTTTTTCAGAAGTGTCACTCTTTGTATTTTTTAATCATAACTAATTTGCATGTAATAAATTTCTCATTACCACCAATTTTCAGTTAATGAAATCAGGAAAACAGTATGCTTAATAAAAGCCATAATTGGAAAATATTTTTTGTGCACGTATTTTTACTTTATTTTGTTATTTTTAGTAGTTTCTTGAATTTTTAGACCTTATTTTCCTCATGAAGGTATTAGTTCAGGAACTCTAACTTGCTTTAATCCCTTTAATAATGATCCCATGAATTTTAGACAGTGTTTCTCCCAGCAAGGTAAATATATATCCCTTAAGTATTTAATTGAATTTTTAAAATTAGCCTATTATATGTACAACAGTGTACTAGAATGTAAGGGATATGGCTCCACAATTCCTTATATGAAAGATCTGGGCCAGAGAGGATTTCAGAATTCAGAATTTTTCAGAGTTTAGAGAAGTGTACTTATGTAACATAATATCCCACAAGTCTGGGGCAGCACTCCATAATCAAGTTAATATTTTTTTCAGGACAAATTATGAATATGACACCACTAAGTAGGGTAAATAGAGCATGTAATCTTCAGCTCAGAGCAGGTTTTTCAGATCAGGTTTTGCCACTTTGCCCTCAAGGGTTCAGGTCAAGTTTTATTGACAACTGAGTTCAGGTCAGGATAGGTTTTGCCACCAAATGTTAAGAAAACATTTGATTTTCAAAGTTTTTTGTATTATGAAATAGTGAGTGAGGGATTGTAGACCTGATCAAAGAACTATTGGAAAGAAACTCCCTCAGCATCCCGTGATATTTCTGGAGCAATCACAATTTCAAGCAGTTTTGAAGCAGTTGACCTAAACTAGCACAAACTACCTCACCTGTGTTTTGACTGGGAAAATATCTAAAAGACACCGTCTATTAGAGGAACTTATGACAGCAAAGGGAGGAAAATAAATAAATCCATGAAAAATGTGGGTGACAAAAGTATAAAATATATGGGCTTCCCTGGTGGCACAGTGGTTGAGAGTCCGCCTGCCGATGCAGGGGACGCGGGTTCGTGCCCCGGTCCGGGAGGATCCCACATGCCGCGGAGCGGCTGGGCCCGTGAGCCATGGCCGCTGGGCCTGCGCGTCCGGAGCCTGTGCTCCACAACGGGAGAGGCCACAGCAGTGAGAGGCCCGCGTACCGAAAAAAAAAAAAAGTATAAAATATAGTATAAAAATAAAGTATAAAATAAGATATTCAGAGATGGGAGAACTCATTATAGGCTTGTGTGAACAATACATTTTTCTTGGTGGAGGTGGGCCTAGACGGTTAAGTAGGGTTTTGATGAAGGCATGGAAGACTTCAAGTCAGGATATAAGAGCCTGGGCAAAGGAGGCATGTAGGGAGAGCATTGTTAACAAACAATAATAATTCCCATCTGTGGAGTACACAGTGCTTTCCAGTCACTGTGTAGTTACTTAAGGGTGTCTCCACTCCTCACAGCAAAACCCTGTAAGGTTTTATCCTCGTTTTGCAGGGGAATGTGGGTTCAGAAAATTAAATAACTTGCACATAATCCCAAAAAGGGCAAACCAGACTTGAACTCAAATTTATCACTCCCAAAGTTCCTGCATTTTCCACCAAGCCATGCTGCTTCTTGATAAGTGCTTTTTGGTCATTTACTATGTGCTCTGGCTTATACTAGGTTTATACTAGGTACTCTGGGGAAAACAAAGAATAAACCACAATTTCTTCCCTAAAGCTGCTTTAAATCTAGTTGAGATATTACAAGATGGGACAGTGAAGTGTTGGTTTTTTGTTGGTTTTTTTTTTTGCGGTACGCGGGCTTCTCACTGTCGTGGCCTCTCCCGTTGCGGAGCACAGGCTCCGGACGCGCAGGCTCAGCGGCCATGGCTCACGGGCCCAGCCGCTCCGCGGCATGTGGGATCCTCCCGGACCGGGGCACGAACCCGTGTCCCCTGCATCGGCAGGCAGACTCTCAACCACTGCGCCACCAGGGAAGCCCTGTTCTCATCTTTTGAAACAATGGCTTTCTTTAGAGTTTGTATGAAAGGTTCCTATTGCTAGAAATGATTCTTTCCTTAAAAAAATAATAGATACGTGAACGTTTGTTTAAAAAAGAGTGCTTTTACAGACCTACTAGAGCATGGACTTGAGGACATGGGGAGGGGGAAGGGTAAACTGTGACCAAGTGAGGGAGTGGCAGGGACATATATGCACTACCAAATGTAAATTAGATAGCTAGTGGGAAGCTGCCGCATAGCACAGGGAGATCACCTCTGTGCTTTGTGACCATGAGAGGCGTGGGATAGGGAGGGTGGGAGGGAGGGAGACGCAAGAGGGAAGAGATATGGGAACATATGTATATGTATAA
>NC_041218.1:49765955-49847961 GCF_002837175.3 Physeter macrocephalus
ATTCACTTTGTCGTAAAGGAGAAACTAACACACTATTGTAAAACAGTTATACTCCAATAAAGTTGTTAAAAAAAAAAGAGTGCTTTTAAAGACAAGATTTGAATAATGGTATGTTTTAGATAAACAGAGAAAGAGAAGATTCAGAACACTCCAAAGTAGGGTGGTTTATTTCCTCTTACCCTATGTTGGAAGATAGTCGATGTACTCTTTGCTCCTTATAGCTTGCCTACCATTACTCCCCCAAATGTTTGAATAAAACTTTGCTCCTTTGAGTTGCATGCCAACCAGTTAAACCCTCTTTTCCCTTCTTGTTGCTGTCATCTGTTGATCTCCAGGTCACTCTTCCTCATTCATTGAAGACTGTTACCAAGCGCATAGTCTTCCTCTCCATTCCAAGCCCCTCAGAGTCTACTTGGATGAGATTAAAATTAAAAGGCTAACATCCTGGCCTTTTAATTTCTCGAATCCCTCATCTCCAATAATCTCCTCGACTCTAGTCCATATATTTCCATGTTCGTACCTTGGACCTTACCATCACCCACAGTTGTTTCACCTTCAAAATCAAGTATCCGGCTCTGGGGACAATCTCTTGTTCCTCTAACTTGCTTATACAAATATGGCCACTGTAACTATTTTTCAAACTCATCAGGATCTCTAATCCATTAAGCTTTCTCCTTTTAAAACTTACCTCATTATCCAACTCAGAGTCCATGGACTATCATTTTATTAACATTATTTCGAATACCCCAAGCTCCCTTGATTCTTCATCTTGCAGATTAAGTACAATTTCCCATAACAAACACGTCTACAGACTCTGGTCATTGTATGCTTTATCCCTGAAGGTTTTGTCTGGGAATACTAAGCAAAAACTTTGAAGTTAAAATCGAGTGTTTGGGGAAGTTTTCTGCACTATTGAAGCTGAATCTGGCCTCTGTACCCCGACACCGAATTGAATCTCAGAGACAGAGGTTTGGGTGAAGTAGAAAAGCTTTATTGCTTTGCCAAGCAAAGGGGGTCACAGCTGGCTAATGCCCTCAAAACTGTGTCCCACCTTGGAGAGGGTAATGAGAAGTTTTATAGTAATGGTTCAAAGAGGGCGTGATCAGTTTGTGGACATTCTCCTGATTGGTTGGTGGTGAGCTAAGTGGGAGTCAGCGTCATCGACCTTCTGATTCCAACTGGTCTGGGGTCTACATGCTTGTGGGCAGCACACCATCGTTAACCGTTAACTTCTCCCACCTGGTGGGATTTTCCGTCTCTGCAAAACAGCTCAAAGATGCTGTGTGTATCCCTTGATGAGGAACCAGGACCTCGTCCCAAGGCTGCACTACTGTTTCTCTTGACTGTTTCTCCCTTGTCTCACATCCCCTCCCTCCCTCCCCTGATGAGCAACTGCCTGAATCTGACCGTTGGAACTCTGGGAAGGTCATGGAGGCTGAATGAAGCCTATTCCCTGTAATCAAAGAAATGGGGGACACAGAAAGGCTTTTGTGCCCAGGAGCCCCACAGGGCCCTGCTCGGTATCACTATCAAAGAGAGAAACTATATAATTTATGATATTAAGAAACAGAGCCTGCAGTGGTTTATACTTTAGGAAGACCTTTGCGCCACCTGGCTCCTAACAGTATTCTTTGTTCCTTGTGCAACGAGGTCCCTGGTATGTAAATATTCTCTAACCTTTCTTCCTTATCTTACTGAGAAGAGGACTAACCAGCACAGTACTTTGAATTCTTAAAGTACTTATGTCAACAAGGTCCATTCCTCTGCGTTTCTCATCACATACCTTTATTTGTTGACTCACTTGCATAACAATGATACTTAAAATTAATAAAAGTTATTTTAAGAAAACGTTACTAAAATAATCTTTTAAAGTTTTAATTTTAATAAGCTTTGAATCAAAGTTTTAGGCTGAAATGTGTTTTTATTTCCATAGATCCTGTCCCCTCCCACCTTCTCAGGAAGTCTACATTATTTCTCTTATAGTCAAGCCCTCTAGCTCCACTGGATCTTTCCCATTGTCTTTTCCACGTGCTCAAGGCTCTATCATTTATTTTGTTTTTAATTCCCCAGATTCATGTTGCCCTCCAGCTACTACTGCCTTTTTGTCTTCACCTTCACAACCAAACTTCTCACTAAAAAGAATTGTTTATATTTCACTCCATCATTTCCCACCCTTCCCCTACCCCACTTATTCTGGATGCTTCCCCCATCACGCCAAAGGTAGTTGCATTAATATCATAATATGCATATTGTGCTCTAGACAGGGAAATCCATCTTAATATTCATGCACATCCCACCAATGCTAACCTGGTATCTGGTCACATCCCATGATTTGGCTACATCTCAAGAGATCCATGAAAAGGAATTTGAATTTTGCCCGTGACTGGAGAGTTCAGCTGTTTACCTTATTGATACCCAGCCTGCTTCATACGACATTAAAACATTTTTGAGGGGTCTAGAAATTCAGGGGGGGATGGAATTTGGAGATTATTGTTGTGTAAATTATCAATGCATTGCCTCTCAGTTCCAAATTCACCCTTTTTACCTGCTCTGTGAACATGCACTAACCCCTTTCAATATTTTTCCATTGCCAGCTGGAATGATTTAAGCTTTGTCAGTAGGAAGTGCTAGAGGGACATGAGGAAAGGATTCTGGGACTTCCCTGGCAGTCCAGTGGTTAAGACTCCATACTCCCAATGCAGGGGGCATGGGTTCAATCCCTGGTCGGGGAACTAAGATCCCACATGCCACGTGGCACAGCCAAAAAAAGAAGAAAAGAGGAGAGGATTCTGCTTCCTCATTCCTATTTACCCACTCAACAGACTCTTGCAGAGCCTACAACTTCAGTGTCCTGCTTCTGCAGCCCACTCAGCTTTCCCAGTGTCCAGCTCCTGCGGTGCGGGGTTTTTTTTTCTGTTGCTGATTCCTGCAGTGCATAGAAGCTGGCAGCAGCCAGCACCCAGCATTCCCCTCTGGGCAATTTAGTGGTGGAGTGCCTTCAGTGAAATACTTCTTCATGAACAACTTTCCCCAGACCCTAGAGGGCAGATTTCTGACAAGTTCCAAAACCCAGATTTCCAGGAAGATGCAGAATGCAGATTTTCAGCAAGTTCCACATATATGTCCAGAAGGTAAATAATTTCAGGCAAGTTCCAGAGGGTTTCACCACCTCAGAAACACAGGGACTTCTCTTTAAGATTGTCTTTGGGACTTCCTCATTCAGTGACCCATAGCCATGCCCTCTCCAAGGTCTGGGTTTCAGCCCTGAAGGTGCTCTTATCGGGCATGTATCTCAGTCATGGGGGTAGTGTCTGCTCCTTATATCTGCTATTCTTAGTCTTTACAGTTCTTTTCACTCCTTACTAGCTTAGTTACTCCAATGCCCTGTTATAGATAATAATGCTTTACAATAAACTTTCTCTATTCAAATCACTGTGTGGGAGGCATCCCTGGTGACGCAGTGGTTAAGAATCCGCCTGCCAATGCAGGGGACACAGGTTCGGGCCCTGGTCTGGGAAGATCCCACATGCCGCGGAGCAAGTAAGCCCGCGAGCCACAATTACTGAGCCCACGAGCCACAACTACTGAGCCCACGTGCCACAACTGCTGAAGCCAGCGTGCCTAGAGCCTGTGCTCTGCAACAAGGGAAGCCACCGCAATGAGAAGCTCACGCACCACGGCGAAGACCCAGCACAGCCAAAAATTAATTAATTAAGTAATTTTACAAAAAAACACAAATCACTATGTGGTTTCTCTCTACCGATTGGACCCAGACTAATGCAACCATTATAACCTTTCCTTTAGTTTCATCAGCCTAGATTATTTTTCCTTCTCCTTAAGTAATTCCTTCGTGAGTTAATTTAGTTCTGACCAGCTAGGGCTATTGCCATGTATCTCTTTGTTATACTGCAATTTTGGACTGCTACTTGATGTTAATTATGATGCACAGGGGTTAGAATTTCTTCTGTAACATATTAGGTTGTAGAATTCAATGAATGATGATTTTTTTAAAAATTTATTTTATTTATTTATTTTTGACTGTGTTGGGTCTTTGTTGCTGCATGCGGGCTTTCTCTAGTTGTGGCGAGTGGAGGCTACTCTTCGTTGCAGTGCACAGGTTTCTTATTGCAGTGGCTTCTCTTGTTGCAGAGCACAGGCTCTAGGTGCATGGGCTTCAGTAGTTGCAGCACGCAGGCTCAGTAGTTGTGGCTCGCGGGCTCTAGAGCGCAGGCTCAGTAGTTGTGGCACACGGGCTTAGTTGCTCCGGGGCAGGCATGTAGGGTCTTCCCAGACCAGGGCTCGAACCCGTGTCTCCTACATTGGCAGGCAGATTCTTAACCACTGCACCACCAGGGAAGTCCAATGAATGATGATTTATTGCTATTTAGCATTGGGTTTCCTAGATAAAAGAAATGACTTTATTCCCAGACCAGGGCTCGACCCGTGTCTCCTACATTGGCAGGCAGATTCTTAACCACTGCACCACCAGGGAAGTCCAATGAATGATGATTTATTGCTATTTAGCATTGGGTTTCCTAGATAAAAGAAATGACTTTATTCCCAGAAGAGATCATGGCCATGCTGATCCTGCCATGAGGACAAAAGGAAAAAATGACATTATTACGAAGTACTGAATGTTGAGCATCTTTAGAAAGCGATTTATAATATATTTTATTAGTAAATTGTGAAAATTTACTTTTGTGATTGGTTTGTGTGATATAACAAGTTCTAAGAAGCTGATAGTAGACAAAATTCCTCTTCCTAAATCCTTCCTTTTTAATACTTTCCCCACCCTTTCAGGTACCCTTCCCAGGCTCAATAATGACCACCCCTCAGGCAACAAACAGTCTAGTCCAAGGAGAACAAAAAAACTGATTGTCAATAAATTAATCTCTGTGACTATGAGGGATTTAATCCAAGTATGAGATTCTCAAAATAAAACTTGTGAGCATGAAGCAATGAGCATGTTATGGTAGGTTTTCTTGCATCCGTGGGGAAGATTTCTTTAGATAAGGGACCCTCCTTGTGCTTTTAAAATCACAATTGCAGTCATTCCAGGAGAAACTTCTTTTACCCCATATCTTCTTTCAACTATCACCCTATTTTTTTCTTCCCTTCCCAACTTAGCTTCTTTAAAGACCAATCTATATGACAAGATAATATATTTGAGATATTAACCCATTTTTTTCTTGGTATTTTCTCCTTCTATAGCTTGCCACTTTCCCAGATCTTGCTTCCTATCAAATCTATAAGTTCGTTGCCTTGGGGAGGGATAGAGAAGGAAAATCTTTCTGCCATTTGTTTTCAAAATTTCAAGCCTTCAGATGGGGAGAGAACTTAGGCCACAGAGAAAATGGCTTCAAGAGGAGCAAGGGGCAGGGAGATAAAGATGGAGGGAGAACAGGGGGCATTGTCCTCCCCAACTCTAGAAATAGGTTTCTCTGGGCTGGAGAAAGGTGGAAGGGTATATCTAGGTGGACAAAACCACCCAACCTGTCTAACCTTCCTGAGTCTCCAAACATCCCCTCCCCTATCTTTGTACTGAGTAATCTTCCAAAATTATGACAAAACTGAAATTAGGGGATTCAAAATAGAAATTGAATTGGTGGAATGTATCAATATGAAAACAGAGGGAAGGGGGCAGGGCACAAGCTTTGAAAGAATGACATAGCCAGAGGACATGACAAAAACTGATTAGAACCAAATGGGTCCAAGATAGCGGACAAGTTGACTTCCACTAGACTTGAGCCTCAGTATACGCTCATTGTAACACATCAGCAAGCTAAATGACACACTCACAGGCACCATGACAGTTCCAAGGCTGACCATAAGGTTCAAAGAGTGATTCTTATGATCAAAAAAGTGATCCAGTTCCTGGAAATCCCTGCCCCTTCCCAAAATAGCTGGAATACTCCCCCCACTCATTAGCCTATGAAATTACCCACCCCTATAAAAACTGACAAGCCCATACCCTGGTGCCGCTCTCACCTTCTGAGATGGCCCACACTCTGTCTGTGGAGTGTGTTTCTCTCTAAATAAATCCACTTCTTACCTATCACTTTGACTCTCACTGAATTCTTTCTGCGATGAGACATCAAGAACCTGAGCTTCACTAAGTCCCAAAACTGGGTGTGTGATCTCAATTGGAAGACGATGGGTTTTGGCCGGGTTTGAGTCCTGGCTGCATGGATTCGAGTCCCAATCTGAGTTAGGGTGGGTTTGAGTCCCGACACATGGGTTCAAGTCCCAATCTGAGGTGCACAGTTTCAAACACATTTTTTTACAGACTTGAGTTCTGAGCTAATATTTATACTCTATGTGTTCATTAACCCTGCATGCCCAACTTCTTCACTGACCATTCATTCCTCACACCATGGAGTATGCTCAAACCCTACCAGTCCACTGAAACTTCCCATGATAAGCTCATCCATAACCCTAAGATTTCCCAGCCTAATTTTCAATTCTCAGAACTTTTCAATCAAGAGGTTGATATTCTTGATATTACTGTTCACTCCTTCCTTCTTGAAACTTTTTCCTACCTCTGCTCTATGACAGGATTGCATCCTCATCTTTCTTTTCCTCTCTGAACGCTCCTTCTCAATTTCATTTGCAGGCTTCTCATTTTGCAGTTGCCTCCTTAAATACTGATCTTTCCCTGAGTGTAGCCTTCTGTCCCTTGAATTATTTCCTATTATTAGTACTTATTTTCAACTGCCAAATATACTAATACTTTTATTAATGGCTACCAGATCTATATCCCAGTCCAGGCTTTCCTCCTGGCATTAGTTCCATATAGACGTTGACACTTGGATGTCACACAAACACCTTAAACTCAATGTTCTTATTTTCTTATTTATTTAAAAAAATTTTTTTAATTAAAAAAAATTTTTTGGCCATGCCATGTGGCATGCAGGATCTTAGTTCCCAGACCAGGGATTGACCCTGTGCCCCCTGCCGTGGAAGCATGGAGTCCTAAACGCTGGACCGCCAGGGAAAGGAATTCCCTTAAACTCACTGTTTCTTAAAGTGAATTTGTAATCCTTTCCTCACTTCACCCACCTTCCCCTTTATTCACCTTCCGTACCAATCAAGGTCCTGGTAGGAAACAGATAATACGCTCAGGAAGTCACTGAAGAGAGTTTAGTGAAGGGTTTAAGAGATTATTCAATAAGGGTTCTCTAGCAACAGAAGCTGTTATCCCTGCTATGCCCTCAAGGGGCCAGAGGAGAGAGGTGTTACCTGCCTGTGGAGGAAGGGCTGCCTAACAGAAGCTGTGGCCAAATCCAACCTGATTTGATTTCAGGTTGGGTTTGTTTTTTCAGGCAGGGACCACAAGTTTATTGGGGGTCTGTACACACACACTGACAGTATCACACAATGACAGCACAGTTACTCAATACACACAAAGGTGGCCTCTAAGGGCATCTGGGGCCTGGAGGCAGTAGGGTGTGGTCTCCTCTCTTGAGACCCAGACCCAGCTGGGTGCCTTCCTCCTGGGCACTTGAGGGAGGGGCTGTCAGAGGTGGTCCCCAGGCATGGACTCCAGGGACTGGAGTTTCAGCACCTTCATCTGGCTGGTCTCACAGATCTTACTAGTCACCAATGTTAAGTCTGTCACTGAATAAACCTTGGATGTAAAAGCAGACAGTTCACAAACATTGTCGCAATATTTGTTTAAGATCTCCACAAAGTGGTAGATAGCCGGGTTGTTGTCATGGACATCCACCCAGATGCAGAAGTAGAGACTGGCATAGTTTCAGTAAATGATGTTAAAGTTCCAGAACTCCACAAAGTTGGTGTTTTGGCATCTCCAACAGTGACTGGTGGCGTGCACCTCCTCTATCAACTTTGGTTTCTCATTGTCATCAAACTGCATGTACCACTTGACCAGATGTGTCTTGCCCACCAGGTTCTGGATGAGGATGAAGCAGATCATAGAGACCCCATGAAACCAGAGGTCAAAGTTCCCAGGTGATTCAGTCTACAAAGGTCAGCTTTCTGGGGCACACAGCAGTTGCTAAAGGGTGGAGAATAGCTTGGTGGGGCACTTGGAGAATCACCAGCACATCGTGTCAGTGAATGGCATCACAACCATTCAGGCTCTCTAGCCAGAAACCTGGGAGTTTTTCTCAACTTTTCTCTCTTACTTGCTCTGTGATATCCAACCAGTCACCAAATCCTGTACACGTTACTTTCTGAATGTTTCTCACATTTATACCTTCCTTGCCGTTCTCTACCTGTGTGCCAGCTCAGGTCCCTTCTTACCTTGATAACTGCACACATCTCCATTGAGTCTCTCAGCTTCTAGCTTCAAACCATCCTTTCACATCAAGTTAAAATGAGGTCATCCTGGATTAGGGTGGGCCTTAATCCAATGACTGATGTCCTTATAAGAAGAGGGAAAGTTGGACACAGACACAGACACAACAAGAACACCATGTGCCAATGGAGGCAGACATGGGAGTGATATATCTACAAGCCCAAGAATGCCAGGAATTGCTGGCAAACCACTAAAAGCTACAGAAGAGGCAAGGAAGCAATCTTTTCTAGAGCATTCAGAGAGAGCATGGCCTTGGTAACATCCTGATTTTGGAATTCTAGCCTCCAGAAATGTGAGAGAGTAAACATCTGTTTTCTTTTTGTGATATCTCATTAACGTCTTTCTCCATCACTAAGTAGAAAGTTCTGTGAGGTAAAGGATCCTCTTTAATCATTATCATAGCAAAATGCCTGGCATTTTATAAATATTTGTTGAATGAATGGATGGACAGATATTGTATTATCATGATGCCTAAAAATCAAAAGTTTATAAAGGACAATACTAATAACAATGTAAGAAATAGGCCCAGGAAAGTGACCAGATCCTTAAGCAACAAAATAACACCTGTATATCATGTTCTATGCAATGTGCCATTTTTGGATGACCATAATTTTTTAAAATTACATGTGAATTAATTTACTAGAAAATCAGTTTGCTATTTTTATAAATCTATTGCTACTTATTCTAAGAATAGGGGGCAGCTTAAAAATACATTTTTCAGGGGCTTCCCTGGTGGCGCAGTGGTTGCGCGTCCGCCTGCCGATGCAGACCACAAAAAAAAAAAAAAAAAAATACATTTTTCATATGTATGTATGTGTATATTGTATATGTGGTGTATATATATATGTAATATTATGCATACACACACAGCCTTCTTTAATTGGTTTATTAAAAACTATTTTTTAAATAGATCTTTATTGGAGTATAATTGCTTCACAATACAGTGTTAGTTTCTGTTGCACACCAAAGTGAATCAGTCACATGCATACACATGTCCCCATATCCCCTTCCTCTTGAGCCTCCCTCCCATCCTCTCTATCCCACCCTCTAGGTCATCAAAAAGCACTGAGCTGATCTCTCTGTGCTATGCGGCTGCTTCCCACTAAAAAGCTATTTTTAATTTTGTAAGAAAATTGCCTTGTAGCCTAGATCAATGACTGACACTGTGTCTTGTCTGAAGAAAGTAAGGTAAAGATTTAGCAATTACCTGATTCATGTGATAAAGACACTTTTATTGACAATATAAACCAAAAAACAAATGTATCTAAATGACCAGCTTATTTACATTGATCATATCTTCTGGGTGATTTATAAATCTTCATCTTCATTATGAAGAAAGTAAGCCTAGTTATAGATTTTTCTTGTCTAAAACTTATCATTAAAAATAATGAAGAAATTTCCTTTTCAGAGCACTTTTAATACTCACAAGAGTCTGGCGCCGTAGACTGCAGTACAAGTATTGTCTTTGTCACACAGCTAAGGTCACATGTTGTTAACATTCCTTATCAAGGGAAAAGTCTTACTGTGTGTTTTTGATTTTCATTTCTGACACTTAATTAGAATTAATGAAGTTACCCCATTTATAGATTGCAAGAGCTGCCAGGACTCCTGAAACTGCTAGAAAGAGTGATGAAATCAGTGACTTTTCTCACATGAGGCAAGTGTTATCAGACATATTAATTCCACATATGTAGTTGAGAGTTTGTGTGCCTCCCTGTATGTGGAGAAGAGTCCAAGTGAATCTAAGGCATGATCTTTGGCAGCCTTATACAACACGATGGGCATGAAGAAAAATGTTTATAAAAGAACACATTTGAATCCCTGGTACCTCTCGGTGGGATCACCACATTGTCAAATAGTAAAGGAATGTTTAGATACAAATAAATTATTCTTTCCCTGAATGAAGTCTCCTCTCTGGTGCATAATTACTAGATGTGTACTTGGGAGTTCCAAGTTTGAGTGCTTCATTTCTCACTTATGGGATTCAGCTCACCTCTTGGCACCAATGATGCAGTAAACAACAGCTTCCAGATGCCCAAAGTATACTCCTGACAGCAGCCAGCAGATGTCTATGCGGATGACAGACATAGTGCCTTCACACACAGCTCCATCCTGGGCTGGCTGGCTTGATTTATGCACTTATTTGATAGCTGATACATATCAAAAGAAGTCACGCAGTTTATATCTAAGATTTGAGGCATTTTAATAAGCAGCCATGAACACACCACCCAAACTTAAGAACTAAACATTATTGGGTTTTTTTTTGCATCTACTTATATGTTCTTCTCCTACCTCTCTCCTCTGCCTCTTTTTCAGTGGTAGCCACAATCTTCAATTTTTGTGTTTATTTTTCCAATGCTTAAAAAGTAGTTGTGGCACATATGTATATATCTTTAAACTTTGTACTGTTTCATTTTCCTTGTTTTGTGCTTTATTAAAATATCATATTGAATTAGTCTTCTGCCACTTCATTTATTTTTCTTAACCCAAAGCTATGTTTCTAAGATTTATCTGTGTTGTTGCCTGATGATAGCAAAACTTATGAATTCACTCTAAAGTCCTTGGATGTTTGGGTTGCTTAGTGGGTTTTTATTTTTTATTTTAATTTTTTTGCCATTATGAACAATGCTGCTGCAAATGTGTCACCTGGTGAACAGTTACAAGTTCTCTACGAATAAGGTCTAGGAGTGCAGGGGTGGAGGTCAGAATTGCTGAGCCTCAGAGGATGAGCAAGTTCAATTTTAGAAGCTAGCACCAAGCTTTTTCAAAGTGATTGTATCAATTCACACTCCCACTAGTGGCATGTAAGAATTCCTGTTAATCCATATCCTCACTAACACTTGATGTTTTCAGACCTTGCTTTTTACCAATCTAGCAGGTGTAAAATAGTATCGCATTTGGGATCAGTCCTGAGCTTTCTTCACCTTGCCCAACGCTGATGACATTCCAAGCCATCCCGGAGCTGTGGATCTAGAAGGAATTGAAGAAGGTAGAGAGAAGGTGGAAAGTCTCATACTGAGCCATGAAGACCCTGAAATTTGTAGAGATGATCCTTGCAAAAGCATTTCCTGTGAGACTCAAGTATATAACATATACATTTACTTATTGAATTAATATTTTAAATTTCTCCTATGTGCCAGGTACTTTTTCTAGGCCTGAATGAAACAGACAAGATCCTTGCCCCCGTGGAGCTTATATTCTGGTGTGTGGAGGGGGAACAAACAATAAACAAATGCATATATAATACCTAGTATCAGGAAGTGAAGACCAGCTTTGGGGTCACATAGGCCAGTGCTCAGTTCTGTTCTCTACACCATACCAGACACCTGACCTCTCTGAGCCTCAGTTTCATGTATTATAAATAAGAATTAGTATCTTGCAGGGTTATTGTGAGAATGAAGAGCTGGTGTATAAAGGTTCCCAGTTTAGTGCTGAGCAGAAATGTCGGTATTCTCTCCTGCCTGGCCACTTTGAGGAGTGTCTGAGAGCAAAAAATTCAAGGACCTCAGGAGTGGGGCAATCTCATCTCCTAGATGGCTCCTTCTGGAGGCTGGGCAAACAGACCAATACTCCCCACAAATGCAAACAGAAGCTTGTGCATCTCTGCCGGCCAGCACCAGCCTGTTCATTTTCTCCTGATAACCTCTGATCACCTTCTTTCACTTACTTTAACTGGCTGTGAGACATGGTATTGAGTTCTATTCTTTCCAGCCACACTATACTCCTTGCTATTTTTCAGACACTCCAGGTAACCGCATTTAAAAATTGATTTTAACAAACCAGTTAGTAAAAATATATAGGAGCCAATATGGGGAAGTTGAACACTAATGAATATCGGATGATATCAAGGAATTGTTGATAATTTTTATGTGAAAGTGATATAGTGTCAAGTCAAAGAAAAGTATTTGTACCTTTGTAAACACACACTGAATGTTTATCTGAGGTCTTGGATTTGCTTTCAAATAATCCAATATGCGGGGGGAGGCTGGTGAATTGGCTGGAAGTATAGAAGCAGAGTGATGGATACATGGGGTTCATTATACAATTCTATCTACTTTTGTATATGTTTAAATGTTTCCATAATAAAAAGTAAAAAATGAGGTAAATGTACCTCTGCCTCAGAATATGCTTTGCACGTGCTGTTACCTCTGCCAGGAATGTTGTTTTTCCAGACAGCCAGATAGCATACTTCCTTGATTTATGTTGGTCTCTGCTCAAATGTCATCTCCTTAGAAGTGCTTTCTCTGACTACTTTACACAAGACAGCATCCCTCTTCTCCTGCTTTACTTTTCTAGCCCTTTATCCTCCTATGTTTTTCTTCAGAGTACTTCTCACTAACTGGTATTTGCCATATATATATATTTTATAATTTGCCTGTACCGGGTCTTAGTTGCAGCATGCAGGATCTTCGTTGCGGCATGTGGGCTCTTAGCTGCGGCATGTGGGATCGAGTTCCCCAACCAGGGATCAAACCCGGGCCCCCTGCATTGGGAGCGTGCAGTCCTAACTGCTGGACCACCAGGGAAGTCCCTGCCATATTTTCTTTTGTAAAAATGTAGGCTCCATTAGGACAGGGACTCTGTTTCATTTATTGCAATGTCTCCATGCCTTGAACAGCACCTGGCATGTAAGAGAAACACCAAAGATAACCAATGAATGAATGTACATGTTATACAGCTTACAGTCCCCATCAAAGCCAGATCAGAATTCTTGCTATGCAGAGTTCCTTTATATACTACCAATTGATCCTCTGTCCAGAGTTCTACTCCTGCATTTAAGGATGGGAGAAAGCACTTGGTAAATGCTAAGGTGCTGTATAGGTTTGCTATCATCATTCCCAATACGGTTTGGAGGCACTAAAAAGGAATTATTAGATCACTATGCTGAAGCCATCAGGTCTGCAATGTCCTAGAAAATCTTCTGCTGTAGAAATCAGGTCTTATCAAGGTAACTGCCTACAAGCAAATGTATTCTGGCTAATTTAACCCTTAGAAACAGATCATTAGGATATTCTACAACTGAACACTGAGGAGTCTCCTTTTGCAGAAGATATGTAATCACTCCATGCTTTGAAGAGCATAATTTTGGATTGCTTTTCTAATAGCAGTGAGTTTACTCTGGGCTCCTTACAACTGTAGACTGGTCCTTCTCAGGACCAGGTGGGCACATTCACGTGAAACTGACCCTGGCCACTGTCCATGGAACTGAGAACACCAGGGTCCTGGCTTCATTCCCCAAATCACAGAGACTTGCAGGATCCATGCCCCTAGTTCTCTTTCCTTTACCCTATTTAATGGACACTCTCAGCAGCCTTTGACTTCTTGCTCTTCCTTGGTTCCCCTCCTGGTTGTTCCCCACACCTCTTTGGGGAGGTTAATAGCAGAAACACCTACTGAGCCAGCAGGCCTTAAAGCTGCCCATTCCACAAAGACCAGCCCACAGGCAGAAGGTAAACATCACCAGCAAAACCTAGATGTCCTCTTTATGAAGCAAGAAATTTAGAAAAGCATGAGTTTATTTGATTTCAAATTTAGCATATTTTACTTCAGGAAAATAAACATATTTCTCCAAGATTCTAAGAACAATCTTATTGCAAGCATTATACGTAACACATATGTACATGATATCAAAGACCTTTCTTATCTGAACTACATTCATAATGGAATGTTATATAACTGTTGGGATGATATCTAAAAGGAGAACAAAATTTTAATAGGAGAAATTGTTAAATAGAGTAAAGTCTGTGTAAATAGTGCTAAAAAAGCACTTTCATAATGCTTGTTTAGCATTTGCTTTCAAGAAGATTTTTCTGCCTACCAAATAGATCCAGGATTAGATTCCCACATCTTGTTAAGGCTGACTGATGTGGACTCTGGCTTTTTTTACATATAAACTTTTAAAAAGACTGGGATTCTGGGAAAGGCCTCTCCCATGTGATAATGATGCCTTATTTTCAATAGTTTCCATGAGAAAGGAAGCACAGAACCAAAAATGCAGAGAGCATGACAAATGACCAACTTCTGCGTCATGCAAAGGTAAGTCTAGGAGGAGACATGCAAGAGATGACTGAGGGGGCAGGAATGTGATCGCAGTGGCCTTGGAGGAGGCCAGGAGTTCCTCCAGTGCTTTCAATCCCTCTAAGACTAAAATGTCACACTTCACATTCAAAATGGAATCATGGGGGACTTCCCTGGTGGTCCAGTGGTTAAGACTCCGTGCTTCCAACGTAGGAGGTGCAGGTTCCATCCCTGGTCTGGGAACTGGGATACTGCATGTTGCACGGCACGCCCCCAAAAAAAAAAAAAAGGAATCATTTTCCACAGGCACTTTGTCTGCAAGCCTTCCTCTTTATCTGCCAACTAATTCCTACAAAGAATTCTGAGCATGAAGGGCATTCAATGATCAAGAAACATCAAAGGACACAAGAAGCTAATCCACAGAAGGATGGCTGAATAGTAAACAGTTCATCATTCTCAAGATATTTGACATAGAAGTATATTTTGTGCTTCTCTGTGCCTAGCTTAGATGAATTAATGCAAACTGTACAGGTATATCTAATGTATCATGAAATATTTCAGGCATTAAATGTATAAAGAATAATAAACACCCATTTACCCTTAATCCAGTTCAAACAATAAAATTTTATCATTACAGGTGTAAGCTCCTACGTACCCCTTCAAAGATTGCATTCCCTTTCCTACAAGGATAACTACTGTTCTGAATTGAACGTATAACATCCGGTGTATTTCTTGAAAATTACATTTCATGCCAACCTGTGGAAGTTACGAACATACTCTTTCAATTCTAAAGCCCTAGGGCACTTTTGACATTGTGCTAAAAATATCTCTTATTGCTCTAATAAGTTAATACTAAAAATATTTTTAGCATAACATGAAGCTTTCTACACTGTACTATTTTAAATAAGTCAATTAATTGATAGTAAATATCTCAAGCCCAAGAACAAATGTAAGAAAACTGAGGACTCTAGATTAAATTTATAGCTTTTATTCTAACTTTATTTAAACTTAAAAAAAAATCAGCCATTCAATAGTAGAAGGAGCTTGGCCAAAGTCCATGTCGTGTATAATCAACTGACAGTAGCCAGAATGTAATACTTTAAAGGGACTAATAACTAAGGGGTGTACTCTATGCTCTTTAAGGTGGATAAAATCTCCAATGAACTCAGCCTTATGCCTGACACTCCCTGGTCATAATTAGGCATGTTTCAGAGTTGTTTGAATGCTTGTTAACTAGAGGGGCACCATTTAATAAACTTCTGCACTGTTATAGTCATCTAAGAGGCCTGTCTGCTAGACACCAAGTACTTTTGATGCACTTAGAAAGGGCATTGTTTTCAGCTAGCTCAGTAAAACATGAATGGGTCAAAGGAAGCACAGTTTATTTTGTAAAGGGTCAGATCAATGATGCATTGTTGGGAGTCGGCAGTGAGGATAGCTAGAGTCTAGTGACTTGGTTTGTTGGTTTTCAGTTCCCAGGGCAAAGACCTTGTATTCTTAATTCAAGTCCACAACGTTTTCTTCAGAAACTGAAATCTAAGGAACTCTGAAAGCTGGCAATTTGTTCACAACTCATTTGATGCCAAAACCTTATACTGATCTGGACTCATTTAGTGGCGAATCGTCACCTGCACTGACATTAATTTATTTAAAGTCTTTATGTAAACAAGTTACTGTGACTATTTGTATGTTTTACTGCAGAAATATTAATGTACTTGACTAGAGGGTTTTGCTCCAGACCCCCTGGGGGTACTATATAATACATAGAATTACCATTTTATGTTATTTTATTTTAGAATTACCATTTTAAAACCCTAAATCTTATGAATTCTGGAACATAATTGGCCCTACAGGTTTCAAATTTGGGGTTGCTGAATTATAGCGGCTGTCACTGATTTAATAGCCACTATGGGCTGGTCTGTCAGCCCTTTCGCTATTTCATTTTAGTCCCACATTGACCTATGATTGCAATAAGCATAGTTCTGCACCCTTGTTGTTGCATTAAAGCACATAATCGAATGTTTAATAAGATTTTTCCTGCTGCCTCTGATTTCTGGGAAAACCCCAACGCTGACAACATTAGGTGCTAAAACTGAGGAAAATAGGTGCTTGTACTTTCCACCTTCAATTCTGAAAAGAAGATGCGTGCCCTCGAACTTGCTAAAAGCAAAGTTAGATTTGCTTCTCTCGCTATCACCCCATCACCAGCAGCTTGTATACAAAAACCAAAAAGTCTAAAAGAAATATCAGGATTGTGAGTTCCTTCTCTCTACCATGTTTTCCCTCTGCTTCCCCCTTTCCCATCCCCTACCCAAAACGAGTGAGGAGGACACTAAGAGAACGACGGGTAGATTCATACGTTTGAGAAGTGCCTGCAAGAAGAAGAGAGACATTTTCCAGCTGAAGTTATGATTATGCTCTGGAATTGCTGATCTGCCCTCTGTACCATTTGCGCAGAGGGAAAAGGCACAGGGGAGTGACAAGGAGGACCGAAGGGACAGTCGAGGAAGCAACCTGCTTCTTTGCTAAAGTAGCACAGCCAATGTACTCAGACAAGGCACTCTTTTAGGCTTAGCTGGTACAACATCAACTAAACTGCAGTCATTTTTTTTAATTAGTCAGATTCCCAACAGGCATGGCAAGGACGTGGGATTTTTCTCTGGCCAAGTGCACAGTGAAAAAGATAGGCAGGCTTGAGCTATCTTGTGGGTACGCTACTCGAGAAGGCTGCCTTTGGGGCAAGAGGACCCCAGCATCAAGTAGGGTCATATGGGAGAGAAGAACGAGTTGATGGACTTCAACATACATCAGGCTAGTTTATCCCAGATCAAAGGAACAAACAGTGGAGAGGTCAATGATAGAGATCCCCCCCCAACAAAGAACCCCTATATATGTTCCACTGGACACCTGTTTCGCAGAGAGCAGCTACAGGCAAGAGAGGACAACAGCCTAAGTAAGTAAAAAGACATTTGCCCCATTTCCCTGCTCTCCCTTTTGTCCTGGAGCAAAGGACCCAGGAGTGTGTGTGTACGTGGGGCTCACTTTCAGGCTTCTCTCATCTTGATATTCACTGCTATCCCCATGCTTTCCTCCATCCCATTCCATCCTTTCCTCCACCCCTGACAGAGAAGTGTTTTTCCTTGCTTTGTGGCTCAAGCACGAACAAAAGAACATTGTCTCTCTCAGCCCAGCAAAGCAGGCTGGAACTTTCCATAGGAACCTGGCTGAAGACAAAGAGACATAAGCAAAGAAAACACAAAGTCCGTAAGTACAGTCAGGCCAACAAAGTAAAGATTTCCAACCCCGTGATAGCTAAACAGTGACAGGCTCTCAAGTGTTGTGCACACCCCCGTTCTCCGAGAATCCTGTCCAGAGAAACTCGCTTTAGATCATCCACAAACCTTCTCTGCAGACCCTTCTTTGTCTCCATACCTTCTTAGAGGAGGGTTCGAAAGACATCCTGGCTGAACCATGGGTGATGCATACATGGATTAAGAAATGGTACACTTCCTTAGCTTTTGAGTCAGACAGACCTGAGTGACTTCATGAGCGTTACTTCACCTCTCTGAGCTTTATTTTTTTCATCTATATTGCACCTATTTTGTAGAGCTGTGAAGTGCTCACACAAATGCTTGTGTATGGTAAGTACTCAGAAAATGTTTGCTATTTTACCAATATTCAGTGTAGGAAGACAATGCTGGGCAGTTTCAAAACCACACGTCATTGTCTTCCTTCTTCTCCTATATTTATGTTTCCTGCTCCTCTTTCTTTCTCACATTCCTCCTACTCTCACAGAGAGGTAAAGTTTATTTCCACATACCTGAATGCATCTAACAGTTTGCCCTATTAATTTGAACAAACCATATCAAACTCATCAATCCACTCTTAGGTGAAGCTTGGCTTCTTAAAGTTCTAGCCTGGCATCTAGACCATAAGACCTTAGTACCACAACACATTATTA
The DNA here is from genome assembly GCF_002837175.3 of Physeter macrocephalus. NCBI lineage: Eukaryota > Metazoa > Chordata > Mammalia > Artiodactyla > Physeteridae > Physeter > Physeter macrocephalus. The sequence continues at coordinate 49,784,255 of NC_041218.1, forward strand.
CATCCCAGGACTAGACGAATATTTCCATCCATCTCTTCTCTGAAGGACATCTTCATTTCCAAAACCCTGGTGGTGGACCTGATCAAGGTCAGCCACTCATCACACTTTCCCCGACTCACTTGGCTCATGTTTGAGCAAGTAAACTGCACCCTTCTCATCCCCATCCAGGCAGACCCAGGCTCAAACCTTGGCTCACTACTAAATGGCTAACAGCAAGGGCTTAATCTTTCCAAGCTTCAGTTCACTCTTTGTGGAATAGTAATTAGGACATCACCCTAACAGTCTTTGAAGATTAAATAAGAAAATGTATGTCAAGCACTCAAGGTAGAGGCTGGCTCACAGTACCATGGGTGTAATAAATGGTGGCTGACAGCATCACTACATGTTTATAATATCACAATTACCTTACATGAACAATTAACTGGACAATTTATATCCAAAGATCAAAACGGACTTTCTTTTACGTAGTCTTTCACCCACATAGAACCTAGTCTGTAAACCAGTGGTTCTCAAACTTGTGATTCATTTAGAGTCACCCGTTTACCTCTGAACCCTGATAAATGTCCTACTCATTTTAGATAGAAGTCCAAATGTCACATTTATGGACCTGGGTACTATCGGTTTCCTAATTATGGTCCATCTTTATTGCCAACTCCAATCACATGATTAAGCAGAGTTTATTGCATTTAGTGTTCTTGGAAGCCTGTCAGTTAAGGGTAAAGAATTCGAATGACTATTAATAGATTTACATTTCACACTCACATATTAGAGCTGGAGCCCCATGCTCCAGGCTGCCCTTCATTTCTATCCAAAGTCCCTATTGCAAAATAAAGCCATTTCTCCTCCATAGTAGGAACCAAAATGTTTGTTAAATAAGTGAATCCACCGGCAGAGGATGGTTAAATGCCCCTCATGCTGCCATCTCGTCTGAACAATGAGTGGTTTGTGAATAGCAGACATGGCAGACTTTGTTTAAAATATACCAGTGGGAGGCAGTGCATTGAGCTTCTGAGTCTGACACACCTGGATTCGAGATTTAGCTCTGTGTGACCCTGGGAAGGTCAGTTAATCTCTCTGAGCCTCTGTACCTGCTTGGTCGTAGGGAGGATAAAATGAGTTAATCAATGAGAAGTGTAGAGTTTTTTTTTTTTAATATTTATTTATTTGGCTGCGCTGGGTCTTAGTTGCAGCCAGCGGGATCTTTAGTTTCGGCATGTGGGCTCTTTTAGTTGCGGCATGTGGGATCTAGCTCCCCGACCAGGGATTGAACCCAGGCCCCCTGCATTGGGAGCATGGAGTTTTAACCGCTGGGCCACCAGGGAAGTCCCGAGAAGTGTAGAGCTTTTAAAAGACAATCTTCTGTGGTGGTGGGATGAATTGGGAGATTGCGATTGATATAAATACACTAATATGTATAAAATAGATTACTAATAAGAACCTGCTGTATAAAAAATAAATACAATAAAATTCAAAAAAAAAAAAAGACAACCTTCTGGCTGTTGACCCTACATCTGTCCTTGGGGTTGCCCCACCCTCCTTTTCTTATTTTTGTTCACTATCTAGTTTCTCACCAGAGATTGCTCTGACTAGATCATATGTGGAGAATCATACTTATTTCTGGGCATTTAAAAAGGACTTTGAGGGCTTCCCTGGTGGCGCAGTGGTTGAGAGTCCGCCTGCCAATGCAGGGGACGCAGGTTCGTGCCCCGGTCCGGGAGGATCCCACATGCGGCGGAGCTGCTGGGCCCGTGAGCCATGGCCGCTGAGCCTGCGCATCCGGAGCCTGTACTCCGCAACGGGAGAGGCCACAACAGTGAGAGGCCCGCGTACCGCAAAAAAAAAAAGACTTTGACCAGGATTATAAAGGCCAGAAAACTGGCATGTGAAAAATGGACTTTCAAAATCCATTAGGTAAAAACTAAGGAAATATGAGTAAAGTGGGGACTTTAGTTAATAATATTGGATCATTAGCTACGAGAAATGTATCATAATAATATTAACAATAGGAGAAACTAGGTGTGGAGTAAGTGAGATTGCAACTTTCCTATGGATATAATACTATTCAAAACTAAAAGGTTTATTAACTGTTAAAAAATCTAACAATCTCAAAATGATAAAAAGTAAAATATTATATGCATGTTTATAATTTATTCCTATAGGTATATAGTAAGAACATGTCAGAATAAAAGTGAAAAGAAAAATTGTAAATAGATTTTAGCCAGGTATAAGGAACACTTTGATGAGAGGATAAAATTGGTCACTTTTCTTCAAAAATTTGCAGGTCTCTTTTGTGTGGAAGATAAGATACAGACTGTCTAGTACCCAAGGCAGAAAAAATAAGTGGAAACTACAGATGATCCAGTTTTACCTCAGGCAATGATTAAAACTGTCCACACACACACACACACACACACACACAAACACACACACACACAAATGGACACATTCTGAAGTAGTATATGACCTCTTTGAAAGTTGTTCATGGAGATGGTTGGTGAACACTCATCAAGTGGCTGCTGCAATGAGTGGGTAAGAAGCTGTCCTTGATAACATTTTATGTATTTTATGACCGCTTCCTTTTCCTTATATCCATACATTTCCTTATGTTCTCCCTGGCCCTTTTCTACCTTTCTCTTTTTGGTACATTAAGTTTCAGATTTGGAAAGGACTTTGGGGACCATCTAGTTCTTATCTGGTGTGTGAATTTTCAACAAACTTCTTGGCCTCTGGTATTATATGCAAACACATCACGAAGACTACCACTTGTTCAGCTTAAACCTTATTCTTTGTTCTTTCTTACACTGGTTCAAGATCCTCATCTCAGACTTTCCCTGCTTTGACAACCTTTTTGGACACACCTCTCCGCCTCTGAAATCAGGAGGCTCACAGTTTTGTTCCTACCTCCCACCACACACTGAAGCCACGGCTGGTCCTGCTGCCAGTAAAGTCCCAGGGACCTACTAGGCAATGAGGAAAAGAAAAACATTTATCACTGCCTGGCCCTAGGGTTGACATCCAATCTCAGTAATTACTTTCATGCAACACTTATAATCTGGCCATGGCCTTTCATGTCCTTGTACATTTGCACAAATGGATCCTGAGAAATAAAACAGAAATGCAAGTTGAAAAATGCATCATGACTCACAAAACAGATCAAATGCACTGAACCATAGTGTATCACACACACTATCTAAGCTCAAACTGGCTGATTCACATATTCCAAGTAGAACAGTAGATAAACTAACAACTAACTTTGCTGACTCATGTGTTCTATAGATAGGACCACTGGCTCTTCCAACAGCTCATCTCATTTACAAATCCTGCCCAGACCACACTTTAACTGCCACCTAAGACCATCTGATGATTAACTGCAGCCTCTAGCTAAGTAAATTTCCCTCCCAATCAAAAAATGGAGAGAAGACCTAAATAGACATCTCTCCAAAGAAGATATACAGATGACCAACAGGCACATGAAAAAATGCTCATCACTAATTATTACAGAAATGCAAATCAAAACTACAAATGAGATATCACCTCACACCAGTCAGAATGGCCATCATCAAACAGTATGCAAATAATAAATGCTGGAGAGGGTAAGGAGAAAAAGGAACCCTCCTACACTGTGGAAATGTAAATTGGTGCAGCCACTATGGAGAACAGTATGGAGGTTCCTTAAAAAACTAAAAATAGAGTTACCATATGATTCAGCAATCCCACTCCTGGATATATATCCAGAAAAGACAAAAACTCTAATTCAAAAAGATCCATGTACCACAGTGTTCATTGCAGCACTATTTACAATAGTCAGGAAATGGAAGCAACCTAAATGCCCATCAACAGATGAATGGATAAAGAAGATGTGATACATATATACAATGCAATATTACTCAGCCATGAAAAGGAATGAATTTGGGTCATTTGTAGAGACGATGGACCTAGAGACTGTCATACAGAGTGAAGTAAGGCAGAAAGGGAAAAATATCATATATTAACGCATATATGTGGAATCTAGAAAAATGGTACAGGTGAACTGGTTTGCAAGGCAGAAATAGAGACACAGTTGTAGAGAACAAATGTATGGACACCCAAGGGGGAAAGCGGGGAGTGGGGTTGGGGACTGGGATTGACATATATACACTAATATGTATAAAATAGATAACTAATAAGAACCTGCTGTATAGCACAGGGAACTCTACTTCACTTTGCTGTACAGTAGAAACTAACACAACATTGTAAAACAACTATACCCCAACAAAAAAAGAATTAAAAAAAAGATACATGCACCCCAATGTTCACAGCAGCACAATTTACAATAGCCAAGATATGGAAACAACCTAAGTGCCCATCAACAGGCAATTGGTTTAAGAAGATGTGGTATATATAATATATACGATGGAATACTACTCAGCCATAAAAAAGAATGAAATATTGCTATTTACAGCAACATGGATGGACCTAGAGAATATCATACTAAGTGAAGTCAGAGAAAGACAAATATTTTATAATATCACTTACAGGTGGAATCTAAAAAATAATACAAGTGAATCTATATACAGAACAGAAACAGACTTCACAGACATAGCAAACAAACCAATGGTTACCAAAGGGGAAAGGGAGGGGGTGAGGGAAAAATTAGAAGTATGGGGTTAACAGATACAAACTACTATATATAAAACAGATAAGCAACAAGGATTTACTGTATAGCACAGGAAACTATATTCAATGTCTTGTAATAAACTATAATGGAAAAGAACCTGAAAAAAAAAAGTGTGCCTATATAACTGAATCACTTTTCTATACACCTGAAACTAACAAAACACTGTAAATCAACTATACTTCCATTTTCAAAAAGTAACCTTACCTATCACCTCCCTTTTGAGACACCATAATGATTGTTCTCTGCCTTGCTCAGTATGTACAAACCCAGCTTTGGATGATCAACAGGGTCCACTAGTGATTTTTTTTGTTTAATTTAATTTAATTTTTTTTTTTCACTAGTGATTTTTGACGTAGAAGTTTAACAGTTCTTTTGCCTGGTCATGCCAGTTTCTTCTTGTTTCCTTAGCACACACCTACTCGTGCTTCAAGAATCCATTTAAATATCACTACAAGTCTTCCCTGATTCCTTCTTTACCTTAGTCCTCAGCACCATTTGTTACCCCATACTGTGCGTTCCCCATGCACTAGGCTCAGACTTCCATTCACTTTTCTCTCACTATATTTTCATTCTCTTATTTGTATCTGCCCACTCTCTCCACCTTTCCTTAAGGTCAAGATCACTTCCATGCATCTTTGTATGTCAGTGTCTACTCTGATCCCAGGCACAGAATAGGCACTGAATAAATAACTCTTAAACCCAGATTATTGTTCATAACAAAACTTGCAAACAGAGCTTTAAGGGATATCTGTGTTAGTTATTCTTTCTTGGTCATTATCTATGTGTGAGGGAGCCCAATGTAGAACAAATCTCTATAATGTCCATTCCTTTGTGGTGGGAAAAGTCTATATAAATCATGTACTGGTGGCAAGGGTCACAAGTACTGATGTAGGATTACAGGGACCCAGGTGATGGTCCTGTCAAATACTGTTAACAGTCCTCTGTGGCAAAGAGGAAAATCAATTGCATTAAACATTTTCATTAAAAAAACTATTTGAATTATTAAAATTATAAATGATATAAGTATTCAATACCACAGATAAAGCTTAAGTGCTCTTAGAAAACCATCTCCATCACCATCCCGGCCCTACTTCTCCAGAGGTATTCATTGTTATTAATTAAGCATGCATCCTTCCAGATTATTTCTATTCATTTACATATATACATAGGAAAAATATAGTACTGTTTTGTGTATGTTTTTAATATAAATTTAATCATCAGTGTCTTTAGACCTTCATAAACATGAAGTTTCACACATGAGACACTAATGGCAAAAATTGCTTAAATTATCCTCATTTACTTGGCTCTGTTACTTAGCATACGTCTAAGAAAAAATGTTAAGAATTTAGTATACTCAGAGTATGTGTGTATTTTACACATAACATTTAAATACTTATATTAATAAATATAAATATGTTACATTAACCTTACATTCTCCAAAGATTATCACTGATTTCCAGTATAGTTTGGGGGAGTGCTGTGAAGATTTATGAGATAATTCATAAAACTACTTCAGCTATTTAGAATGCTAACGCTAAAAGTAAAGCAGCAAGCTTTAAGTGATCAAAAACACCTTAAATGCATAAAAGCCATATATTGTCTTTAGTGGAAAATTGATTATTACTTAATAACCAGAAGGCCTGCATATAATCACAAAGTACTTATTCAGCACTAGAGAAATAATATATGGAGATATCATTTCTTTATCAGTCACCTACATAAAACTTTAGTTTACCTATGTAAATGGGCCATCATTTCATGTAGAATTTTATGTTTTATGATAGGAAGATCACATTCATGCTCAATAATTTTATTTTAGCAGCTTCTTCAAGTTTTTCCAACCAAACACTGAGAATGCACTTCTGAGATGTATGATGAAAAAGTATCAAGGAATGCTGAATTGATATGTTCACAGCTGGAAAGTATTAAGTGTTTGTGGTTGCAGACTGTATTTGCTACTAAACTGTTTTAAAATCTGCAAAGTTTTTAGAAATGCAATTAATATGCACATGAATAAGCATTCCAGGAAATCACCAGCACAATATTGAAAAGTGATATGAATAAAATACATAGTCAATGTAACTATTTATATAGCCCCTACCTTATGTGTGAAGGCATCATCTGCCCTAAACATGGCTGGAAGAGGCAAGGCACATTTATACCCAGCTAAGAGTTCATTCTTTCCCCACTTAACCATCCCAGTTAGTGAGCAGGCCATTGGAGATCATTCCGAGATCCACGAGAACCAATTAGCTTTTGCTTTCAAGGTGAAGTCTGCTGGTTCTGCGAAGCCCTTCTAAGTAGACCTCACCTCTGATCTCCTCTTTTAAAATGACTTTTCAGCAGATGGCAGTGCTTGAGTCCCTGATGACTTTGTGAAGTCATTACACCAGCCCTAAACTGCCATGTCTAGACTTTATAAGGTAATTAATATACAGGGACTTCCCTGGTGGCGAGTGTTTAAGAATCCGCCTGCCAATGCAGGGAACATGGGTTCGAGCCCTGGTCCAGGAAGACCCCACATGCCACAGAGCAACTAAGCATGTGCGCCACAACTACTGAGCGTGTGCTCTAGAGCCCACGAGCCTCAACTACTGAGCCCGTGTGCCACAACTACTGAAGCCTGCACGCCTAGAGCCCATGCTCTGCAACAAGACAAGCCACCGCAATGAGAAGGCTGCACACTGCAACGAAGAGTAGCCCCCGCTCACCACAGCTAGAGAAACCCCATGCTCAGCAACAAAGACCCAGTGCAGCCAAAAATAAATTTTAAAAAAATAAATAAATGTTTTAAAATAAAAATATTAAGTTAAATTTAAAAATAATTAATATACAACTGACAACATAGCATTGTGTAAGTTTAAGGTGTACAAGGGTGTTGATTTGATCATTTATATATTGCAATATAATTACTACCATAGCGTTAGCTAACACCTCTATCCCTTTACACAATTATCATTTCTTTTTTGTGATGAGAACATTGAAGACCTAGGCTCTTAGCAATTTTGAAGTATATCATATAGTATTGTTGACTATAATCACTATGCGGTGCATTAAATCTCTAGAACTTACTCATCTTCTAGTTGCAAGTGTGTTCACTTAGTACCTTATTTTGTACCTTATTTTATGAGAGATAATAAGCAATGAATATGTTTAAGCCTCTATACTTGAGTCTCTGTTACCCACAGCTGAGCCTAAGTCTAACTGATATAAGATTATAGATTGCTTGGCGTTAACTCAAATTTTCCAAGCTCACAGAGAGATTCAGTACTGTCGATAGTATTCTCCATATTGAAGAACAGGCTGTGAAGAGAGAGACTATAAGACAAGGTGATTTAGTCAAGTCACTCCAGATTAATTCACTGATGGCCTCAGGATAGACAGATCTGACTCTGAAGTCAATCCCCAAACATGTGTAACATCCTTTCTACATTTTATCCTCCTGCCTAAACAAATAATTGTGATGCTTGTGAGAAACAGTAGGCTTTTTGCCAATTTTTCTAGCTGAGAATAGATGCAAAAGATTCCTTTTGCTAATGTTCCTGAGATGAACTCAAAACCCCAGGTTTAAATACTTATATTTTTATTTCTTGTATTTTGTGATTATATGAGCATGAATTGCATGAACAAAATACAGAAGTCAATTTTCTTTTTCTTTTTGAATTCTTATCACTACTTTTGGTTCTTAATAACTATGAATCTCATCTTTTCATATTTTGCATTCCACAAACTATTTTATCCACAACGACAAAAAATATACATATATCTTTCCTGAGAAACACATTTTTATGTCCACAGACATTCTGCTTTATGTTCATAAATGTATCAAGGACAAAAATTGCACTTTTCTACTGAGATTTTACTTAAATCTTGACAAATGGAACGTACACCTTTGGCTGAAGACTGCTTTTCTGTACCATCAAAGGAACTGGGTTGAGAAATAACCAAGTAGATACTATATACTGTCTGAAACGCAGCTTGAATCTTCTCAGAGTCAGTCTGTTTATGTTGGAAAACTATATGTGATTTTGAGTAAATATTAGCTAAGTTGCTTTGGGGTGGAAGTAAAAAAATGAATAAAAGTTAAAAGTGGCTTTAAAAATAACTTATTTTTGTCACACAACAAAAGTCCAGAAAGCTCGAAGATGACTTTTCTGCCATTTCTTGATCTTTCTCCTCATTGTCACAAGATGGTCTCCTGGGCTCCAAGCATCACACTTCCATACAATCACATTAAAAACAGAAAAGATGGGGATGGGAGGTGGGGAGAAGAAACTTTTCTTTCTTTTCTTCTTTCCCAGAAATTCCCAGCAGACTTCCCCTTACATCACAGGCCAGAACTGAGGTCACAAGAGAGGCTGAGAATGCAAGTACTTGGTATTTTCTGCCTCTGCTGTGGGAGACATTTCTGCCAGCCAGGAAGACAAGGGAGAGGAGGTTGACCTTGGGAAGGCAGCCAACAGTGTCTGCCCAGGGGCTTTGTAGCTATGGTCACTGCATGTGCCTTGCCGGTTTCTAATGGCCAATGAGCAAAAATACAGAGTGTGCCATGTCACAGGGAGTAGGAGGAAGAGGAGAGTGGAAAACATCTGGCTGGTATAGAAAGGCAGTCTGATGAATTGGTAGCCTGCAAGAGCCAGAAAAGTTGTAAACTCTCCCTAACCCACAAAGCCACTCAAGTCAGTAGGACAAATCAGCCAGGGTAATCAGCTGAATACTGAATACTGAATACTAAGCACTGAATGTTACCCAGGAAGACCTTACTGGATCTTTTCCCCACTCTCTGAAGCCTCACGCATATTGAAAGTGATCTTTCTGTTGAGATTTCCCCTCTTAATGGTTTGCCTGGAAGTTTACTCTGTATTTGTTTGTTTACATATTTTTATTCATGAGTTCTCATGCAATGCCGGAGGATCAGGGTCAGTAGGTACTTAGGAATTCAGTTAGAAATCCGAAGCCAATGGACAGAGCATGGTTTACTCTGTTATTAAAGATAATATGATTTCTCATTTGCTTTTATTAATGAGGACACCTTTCCTTACAGAATCCAAAGAATAACTCCATGTCAGATTTTTGTTTAATTCAGTAGAATTCCATCTTCCCAGCAGCCTCAAAAGAGCTATTCTCAGTATTTCCATTAAACCAGAACACTTAATGCACAGCAATGCGAGCGGGGGTTGACTGGTCATTGTACATTATAAATTGTAGACAAACATCTTTTGTTGTTGCTGTTAACAAAAGCATGATAATAAACATCCTAATCAAATTTAAAAGGCAAGCATTTGAATATTTTTAATTAGAAGGACTAGTATATAGTGCCCCATTTAGTCAAATCTAGAGTTCCCATTTCAAGCTTAAATCATAAATGTGGGCATTATTGCTTTTTACAATACACCATTGACAGAACACCAACTTTAAAGCTAATTAAAGGTTGGCAATCTTCCTACCATCGGCAAAGTAACACTTGTTAACAGTTCCCCTTGTGACACATTTCGGCATAATCACTGATTTCTGGAAAACTTATTTAGCACTTACAGATATTTTGAAATCTCTAGTGAATTTCTTTTTATAGACATTTTTACATTTTACTCTAATTTTTTAAAGGTGTTCAGGTAGTTTAATTTTATACACTCAGATGGTGCATGTACCGAGATATTTATATGTGAAGGACAAAATGTTAGAGTTTGTAGAACTATAGTCTATAATAATGGTTTGCTCAGATTTTAATGGTTCCATTTCTGAAATCTAATTGTACCCAAATTCATTCAGGAGAAACTTCACATTAGAATCTGAATATGCAGGTATTGTTCTGCTTAATAAATTACAAGTTCTTGTCATTTAAGAACTGGTTAAAAAACAGAATAAGTAAATTCTTTCATAGTTGTTTACTTCAAATAAAAGTGTTTTGAAAAAAAAAGTGTTTTGGAGGCTTGTAAAACCTTTTTTTCATTTCATATGGAAATAATTTGATAAGCTTGGCAAGGATGTGGCAAACAAATGAGCTAAGAACATTCAAGTTATTTTAGTCTTGAGTTACTAGCACTGAACAAAGAACTAGTTTTCACCAATTAAAGAGCAGCTTGATTATATGCTATGCAAATGCTAATGGGAAAATGAACAATAGCTAGTTCTCACCTAGGTGTTGTATTCTGGCAAGCTTCAAGTAGATAATTTTTTTTTTTTTTTTTTTTTTTTTTTTTTTGCGGTACGCAGGCCTCTCACTGCTGTGGCCTCTCCCGTTGCGGAGCACAGGCTCCAGACGCGCAGGCTCAGCGGCCATGGCTCACGGGCCTAGCTGCTCCGCGGCATGTGGGATACTCCCGGACAGGGGCACGAACCCGTGTCCCCTGCATCGGCAGGCGGACTCTCAACCACTGCGCCACCAGGGAAGCCCTCAAGTAGGTAATATTAATTCAAGATGACACAATGCATCCAGATATTCAATATCAGAGATGTGATAACATTAAAACAAGATTATAGAAGCCATCTTGATATTCAATATTAGAAACAGGTAATATTAACACAAGATGATGCAATAAATCCAAATACTCAATGTCAGAGATTTGATAACATTAAAACAAGATTATAGAAGGCATCTTGATAGTCAATATTAGAAACAGATAATATTAACACAGGATGATACAATGTATCCAGATATTGACAATAGATTGATTCTGGTAGAAGTAGGTAATCTTCACAAAATCAACAACCTTCAGATGTTACTTATATTATTTTTGCTTTTTGTCATCTAGTCACACACAAATTAGCAATACTGTACAGGATCAGAGGGTCATAAAAGCCACATAATTTAACACGTCTTTATCTTTAGCTATCTATTCCTTGACCCACACAGTGTTTATGTCAGGACTACATATCAGTATAAACGTTTAATTGCCCCCCACCACGTTTTTGTAAAAAACAAAAACAAAAAAACTCTACTGTTATCATTACACGTTTCATTAAGTACCTATTGTTTATTTTGACTTCATAAATGGAAAAATTCTTCCAAGGAAATGTGCTAGTTGTTTAGGAATACTTTTTTTTTTTTTTTGGCTGTGCCATGTGGCATGTGGGATCTTAGTTCCTTGACCAGTGTTCGAACCCAGGCCCCCTGCACTGGGAGCGCTGAGTCGTAACCACTGAACCGCCAGGGAAGTCCCATAGGAATACTTTTTTAAAAATTAGAGTAAGTTTAAAATTTAAACTTAACTTGTAATTTAAAAGTTTTTAAATGGTGTTGAAAATAGTGAAAAATCAGAAACAACCCACGTAAATAAAAATTAAGGTTTGATTAAATATATTATCTTTTGGCATGGCAGGAACAATTAGTTGCCCATCCATGTCAATTAACCTTTATTTTTTAATAAGAGCCTGATTTCATTCCGGGTATTCAGGGTGGCAATGCATCCAGCAAAAAGATTACATTTCCAGCCGACCTGAGAATTAAGTGTAGACTCATGACTAAGTCTTGATTAGTGAGATGGAAGCAGAGCTGGGCTTCTGAAAGGCTCCTTCAAAGCACATTAAGTACCTATTGTTTATTTTGACTTCATAAATGGAAAAATTCTTCCAAGGAAATGTGCTAGTTGTTTAGGAATACTTTTTTTTTTTTTTTTTGGCTGTGCCATGTGGCATGTGGGATCTTAGTTCCTTGACCAGTGTTCGAACCCAGGCCCCCTGCACTGGGAGCGCTGAGTCGTAACCACTGAACCGCCAGGGAAGTCCCATAGGAATACTTTTTTAAAAATTAGAGTAAGTTTAAAATTTAAACTTAACTTGTAATTTAAAAGTTTTTAAATGGTGTTGAAAATAGTGAAAAATCAGAAACAACCCACGTAAATAAAAATTAAGGTTTGATTAAATATATTATCTTTTGGCATGGCAGGAACAATTAGTTGCCCATCCATGTCAATTAACCTTTATTTTTTAATAAGAGCCTGATTTCATTCCGGGTATTCAGGGTGGCAATGCATCCAGCAAAAAGATTACATTTCCAGCCGACCTGAGAATTAAGTGTAGACTCATGACTAAGTCTTGATTAGTGAGATGGAAGCAGAGCTGGGCTTCTGAAAGGCTCCTTCAAAGCACTGATTCAGCCTGTAAGAGTTGGTGCTTTTGCACTTCTCCCTTTCTCCTTTCTGCTGATGTTGAACTCCAGCAGCCAACTTGGATCATGAAGTGACCTTGAGGATGGAAGTCCCCACACAGAAGATGAAGGAGCAAAAAGAGAAAAGAAGTCTTGCAGACTTGGTGGAGCATGGCAGCTCCATGGGCATGCAAGCTATGCTATCACACGTGGACCCTGCTCAGAAGGGCTCTGCATTGGTGGTTTCTACTGTGGCTATCTTGAAATTCTTAATAATTTTGTCTTTGAACTTGTGCTTTGTAAATGAAGTCTGATTGACAGAGCATGTGTGTGAGAAGAGGGTTACATGCAATATGCTTGGTTGCTGTACCTTGTTGCCCCATTTGCATGATCCCCATGGGCTCAGAATTCCCGTGGTCCCACAGTGAGCCAGAGTTCAGCAAGACTCAAAGTGAGTCCAAAGAAAGCGCGTTACATCTACAGCTGATTAAGCCGGGGCCCTGAGAGCCCTGAGAGGACACACTTTTTGTTTGAACCAGAACTTGCTACTTGGTAAGAAGGCAATGGCGTTCCTAGAAATATGACAACCAAGGAACCCTGTTATATCACTCCTTACTCATGTTATGTTACTTCCCTGTAATAGTCAACAACTTATCATGCAAAGGATGACATAGAAGGAAAAGAGAAGATAATCCAAAGATCCTTTTCCTTCCAGTCCTTTTTCCTCAACAGTATGCTGAAGGTAGAGTGTTGGTAGAAGGTGTGTGTGTCAAGAACTGAAATAAAAGCAGTTGATTTCCTTTTGTGCAACGTTGTTCTGGTAAGAACAAGGTACAAATGTTTGTACACACTATGAATTATGAATGAATGTGATTTTAGTAATTCCACATACAATTTAAATGTTCCTCTATTTACTGATTTTTTTTTTTTGGCCACACCATTCAGCTTGTGGGATCTTAGTTCCCGGACCAGGGATGGAACCTGGGCCCACGGCAGTGAAAGCACCAAGCCCTAACCACTGGACCACCAGGAAAGTCCCTTATATTTGCATTTAAATTGGTGTTACTCAATATAAACATGAAGGGTACAACACATACAAATAACTTAAAATTTTATCTTTTTGTTACCTAGAATGACATTAAATGGAAAATAAAAAACACCGTAACAAATCAAGAAAGAGATCTCAAAAGGAAAGAATCTTCTTTTTTTTTGCCATGCCCCGCGGCTTGCAGGATCTTAGTTCCCCAACCAGGGATCAAACCCATGCAATGGAAATGCAGAGTCTTAACCACCGGACTAACAGGGAAGTCCCCCAAGTATTTTAGTACTTTTAACATTTGCCCAACGAGCAGCAAGTTCATGCTGAGACACCAAGATTTGCAGCAGAGAAAGAGTTTATTCACAAGGCAGACAAGTCAGAAGACAACAGAACAAATCTCAAATACGAAGCATCCAAGTTACATGCTTCTTCATGGGATATATGTTCGAAAATGGAGGTATTTAGCATGATTCGAGGGTGGGGTTTTGGGCCCTCTGACATCAAAAGGTCATTCATGGGCTTCCCTGGTGGCGCAGTGGTTGAGAGTCCACCTGCCGATGCACGGGACATGGGTTCGTGCCCTGGTCCGGGAGGATCCCACATGCCGCGGAGCGGCTGGGCCCGTGAGCCATGGCCGCTGAGCCTGCGCGCCCGGAGCCTGTGCTCCGCAACGGGAGAGGCCACAGCAGTGAGAGGCCCGCATACCGCAAAAAAAATTTTTTAAATAAAAAAAAATAAGGTCATTCATCAGACACCTGCACAGGTCCAGTTTTAGGGTCGATGGTGCCAACCAGTCTCAGCTGGCTTGAACTGGACAAGAGCTGACTCCAAGTTTCTGAAAAACAACTTAAGGCCCCTGTTACAATAGCGAGGTGTTACCTATAGGGTAGTTAAGGAGTCAAAAATAATTAAAACAGTTCATAGAAGCAGGTTAGAAGCAGAGGGATTTTTAACAAGCTGTTCCCTTACCTGCTGTTCTGTAGGACAAGCTCAAGAATTTCTGTTAGTCACCAGTTTCTGTTAACCCTGTGGGGCATGGTTTCAGAACTCTCTACTTTTTAAACAAGAAGACCCACATTCTCATTTTGCACTGGACTCCACAATTATGTAGCCAGCCTTGACTTCTTGGAGCCAACATACCATCTGTGATCTGCCTACTTTTGTGTTTAAATCACTGTTATATTTTTATAGCTAAATCTAATCCTAAATGACACTTATAGTATACAGGGTAGCCACTAACTCACTGCTAAAGAAGGATATTTGATTATTGGGAAAACTTACCTTTGATAGGTTTTTAAAAATGGGATATGCACAGTATGCGACTTAAAAAAAAAAGCACAAACACATAAACACACATAGAAATAAAAGACCAAAAATAATTACACTGCAATGTTCATAGTGTTTCTCTTTAGGAATTGCGATTGTTGATGATATTTATTCTCTTATTGTGTGTGTGGTTTTCTGCATTTTTCAATCTTCCTAAAATAAATATTGATTACTTTTACAGGTAGATAAAATTTAGAAAATTTACAAATGAATCCTGAACCAGTATAAAATTTACCATGAAATCTAGAAACTATGTAAATCTCAGCCTCATGTAGTTTTTTACAGTTTCCTTAATTTGGGACTTTTCAAATTATAAAATTGATCCAGACTGGTTGTAACAACTGAAACAAAACAAAGTTACATAAAGAAAAACTGATTTCATCTCTCCATTCTATCCCTGCCATCTATCTAAGGCAAACATGTTAAAAGCTTGACATGTATCTTTTCACAAATTATATAGTGGAATCAAGCCTATGTGATTTGTTCATCACACAGACACACACACACAGACAGAAAGAAAAAAAAAAAGAGAGAGAGAGAGAGAGTGTGATTAATTTTGGGGTTTACTTGTTTTCCGTGAAATAGAATCCTATTATACACATTAGTCCACAACTTACTATTTTCACTTACTGTATCATAAACTTCTCTACAAGTCAAAAGATATAAATTTAACTTTATCATTTTTCTTATTTCTCCATGCATACATGGAGACACATTTTACCCATTTCATTTTGGAGTATGGAGGTGTCTTTTAAATGTAATTTCTTCAACATTCTGTCTATAATGCTGTGGAGGCAGGAGGTAGTTTCAGTGGGTGGGATATTGCTTCTGAGTGAATCCCCTCTGCCAGTCTTGATCAGAAGTTCATGAAATAAATTTGTTTCTAAACGAAATACGTTATATTATCGTATCTCAGTATGTTATCGAAATCCGATATGTTATCGTATTAAGTTATATTATTGTATTTCGATATGTTATCTCCTTGCCTCTACTTTCGCATTCCATATTTCATCTTGTATCATACTACAATGTTCAGTCAGTCCCCTGGTTTGCAATTTGCTTTTTTTTTTTTTTTTTTTTGCGGTACGCGGGCCTCTCACTGTTGTGGCCTCTCCCGTTGCGGAGCACAGGCTTTTTGATGCATCCTCTTCTTACTCTTTAGAGGGAAACTAGATTTTGTGCCTTGAAGAAGTAAGACAATTTACAATTTAATATTTATTAGTTTAACCTTAGAAGCCTAGGCAAACCAGAAGTTTTCAATCTAGCTGTACCCGCTGAGGAATTCAGGGAATTTTTTTAGGGCTGTGAAAGAATTAAAAAATAGACCGTGTTGATATTAAAATTTAAGGTCATTCCTACAAAACAGACTTTTAAGGCATTGTCTCAAAACTGACCAATTTGGGAATTTGGGTAGACAAAGTCTTGGTGAATTCTCAGTGACCTCAGTGTGCTTATTAGTATGAGAGAGTTCAAAGAAGATTCTGTCTGTTCTCAAGTGCATGTGCATGTGCTTACCTGCACTTAAATCTTCATTTAATCTGAGCTGGCCAAGAGTTACTCTATATAAACCAATGGTTTGTTAAAAATTTTTAAATATATTACATAAATAATTAAGTCTTTGCTTCTTGGTAACAAGTTCACAACTGCAATCATCTATTGATAATGAATTCACACCTTCTTGATTTTGCTTATTTATGACTTTCTCATCATTAACAATTATTCACTGTTCTCTGACTTGCTCTGCAGTGCCCGCTGATGAGACTAGAAAATGTTCCTGTCACCACAGGGAACACATAATTACCCTTTGAGGATTATTTTCTGAAAAATAAAATTGGTGGAGTTTTTACTCCCCAAACATTGGATAGAAAAAATCTTTACAGGATATAAATGCAAAATATAGATGAAACAACCATAACATTGAAAATATTGTGAAAACAAGAGAAAGTAAGAGAAACCCCTCAAAATCTATAGCTATAGTATTTTTTGGAAAGCTAGATTTTTTTTTTTAACCCAAAGATATAGTTGGGCCACTTTTTTATTTTAAGGGCTGTGCCCACAATGCAGATAGAAAATAAAAATACAGCAAAAAAAAATGAAATTAAAATGAACCCTCTATTCCAAATGCATATCAAGAAATTACAATTTCTCTCCAAGCCAAGGTTATGCCAGGCGAAATGTGGTGACTAAAGAGGGCCTTGTCCTCAAGGACTGGGCTGGCCAGAGGCAAACTTGTGCAATAGGAAGTTTGTCCCTGGCACACTCTCCAAACAGCTCCCTTTGCCCTTGGTGGCCACCTCTTCTCTTTCCCTCTTGCTCTCAGGGGTCTCTCTGTCCCTGGCTAAATTTTGCTCTCAGTTGGCAGCTAATTAATGGGTAAGAGGGTACGTCTGTGGAGAAAACTGTGCTTCTAAGTATTTACAACTTCTTTATATGTTTCAATATTTTTCAATTATTAGAAACAGGGAGGAAAATTTGGTAGCAGAAAAACCAGTTTGGCTCTGGGTCAGTAAACCTGTCTGGCAATTTAATAGAATCAAACCTTAGTAATGAATTTTGCGTCTTACCGTGGTAAAAGACCCTAAAGATATCTAAGCAGCAGAGGTGGAAGGTAAGAGTTAGTAGTGCTTTTGTAATTTTGTTTTTCATAGAGTTGAAACAGTCATGGGATCCACCAGAGTCTGGAAAAATGGCTACTTTCTTCTTTGATATTTAGTGGAGGAGGGAAAAACCACCATCAGAAGAACTGTAATCAGAAAGTTTTGGTCTTGTGGGGATGCAAATATAGACTTCATTGGCTTAAATATGGGGAAAATGGAGTTTAAACACCAACCACTTCCCACCTACAGCATAAACAAACAGGCTGAAAGACCGGAATGGAAAGCTTTAGTATGTCCTCAGGCCAAATTCTATATTTAACGGGGAGAAACCCACAGTTGATTAGACTCAAGAGTAATTAAATCAACAGAAGAAAAATGTTAGCTCAGTTAAGTATGAATTTTACTAAGATGTTATGTTCTTTTACAACCTTCTTTTAAATGGGATGTTTTTCATAGTTAATTATAGCTGTAAGTTGTATGTATAGTTGTTTTTCCCTAATGAAGAGTTTAATTTGCTTGAGGTGGTTTGTCGGTTTTATATGGGGATCTTCAAAATTCTTTGCATATGTAATCCTGAAAGAATTTTGAAAAACATAAGGCCCCTTGAACATTTTACATTGACATCTAAAACTGTTTTATAACATCTTAAGTTTAAATCATTGCAAAGAACGTACTTTCAGGTGTATTGTAATTTGAACATATATTTTAACTTTGTTTTTATCAAATCCTTGGAGCTGTAGGTTTAGCTCATTCAGTTTATAGAATAAGTCCAATATATGAATATAACACATTTGAAGCCAGTCTTCATTGTCAAACCAATCAGTTAAATCAGACTTACTATCATTTTAAAATTTAAACAATTGAGATGATATCCTTCTGAAGCCTAATTCCGCGTAATAGAGACAGGAGATAGAGAAGGCATGGAGGCTTGCCAAGAGTTGTTAACTAGATAAAATAAGACTTTAGTACTTTTTACTGAGGCTTTCTTTGCTTTTTGGGGGGGAAGGTAGGGAATGGGAGGATGCCCCCTCAAGTGCAGTGCATGTCTAATTTTCCCCTTTTGAGTTGCCTTCGAAATTTTTATAGCCTGGAGCAATGCACCAAGGTAAGATTCAGGTAGGGAGAGAGATGTGTCCGTCTTCTCTGAGGGGGGAGAGGGGTGAAAGTGTAAAAGGAGACATTGGCAGGCCTAGGGAGGGGGCTCTCAGGAAAGGGACCTGTGGAAATTGAGAACTGGAAATTGGTTGCATTAAAACTATCCAATCACCATGTGTTTTGGGAAAGTCTTCTCGTACCCTAGGAGCATGAGTACCCAGTTGGAAGTTGGCTGCTGTAAACCCTATTTGGAAGAGTACATGTGGTACAAAGATTCAAGATACAAGATAGCCTTCCAATGGTGAGACACTCAGACGGCAACAGGCATACCAGAAACTCAGTCGGACAAAGGGAACTACTTTGTTAATGCTTCCTATCATCAGAACAGCTCACATTCCAATCATATTTTGATACAGAATATAATCATATTTTAATACAGAACATTTAAGAGATGAAAAAGCCTATAAGATACAAAATCATAAAGCTAGAATCGTGGTGAGTAAACAGTGAGATTATTTGCCTTTTTTGCCTCTGCCTAAGTAGCATAAGGCATCTTCTGACTTAATGTTACCACTGAAGGTTCTAAATTATTGTGTCACATTAAGTGAAAATTTAAAGTAATTCCACACATCAGAGAGTTGGAAAGCATGCAAACTTGTGCCCCACTGTGAGAACACCGATAAGATAAAAATCTAAACTTCATAATAGATAAGCTAGTATTTCAAAGGAATGCTTCAAAGGACATCCTTCCGCATTGCTTTGTGTTAAATATGTTTTCATTTTACAATTGTTTCCTACAAAGAATACCTTTCCCTGTTGTTCTCTAGGAATTGTTAAAACACCCCAAAAAGGAAAAACTAGCCACGAGGAAGGGTCAAATCTCTATCAGGAGTGGATGTTTGTTGCTTTTGTTCTTTCAGCATTTCTGTCTTTCATCTTCAGGTAAGATTTCTCCATTTCCTTTGGAGTGTTCTCCTTTCCTCACTCCATGCAGTTCTGGGCTGCCACTCATACTGCCCCCATCATAGAAGCTGGCATGTGATACAGGTCTGGTCAGTCATACTATCCCAACCTCCTGACCATACACTGACCCAGTGGTAGGCACATGACCCAAGCTGGGCCAATTAGAGTCCCTCCGTGGGATATTTACAGGAAATTGGGGGCAATTCACCCAAACACAAAAATGTTGAGTTTTGCTGAATTTCTCATGGAAGATGATAAATAATGGAGCTTTTCCATTGGGGTTTAATGTGGAATGAAACCTAGCAGGCCATGTAGATACAGTGCACAGCAAATGACAGAAAGACGCACATAAGTCAAGGACAGATACATTATAAAAAGGGCTTGAGCTTCCCCAGGCCCTGAACTGGTAGTCAAAGATTTACCTGCATCCGGGTAAATCTGAGACAGGGCGGCTCCCAGTGACATATGAATGACAGGGTCTAAAAACCAGAGGTCAATAAGTAGAACTTGCTGGGACAGACGCCACCAGAAGGTCCTGTTATATAACTTTTAACAAGCAGAATGTGCATCAGCTTGTTTGCATTAATGGAATTTCCTGCATGAAAGGAGCTATGTGCGAAAGGGGAGAGGGATGCTAGGTTTTCAGAGGAGGTGTAGGCTGGTGCTCTGTAAAGCTTTGCATAACTGGGAGCAAGCTGAGGTGGGGGTGGTGTGTGGAGGGGTACTGAGGCAGTTGCAATACCTGTGTTTCAATAGTGCCACCATGTGGCTGTGACACCAGCAACAGCTTAGCCCCAGCCTAATATGCCACCTTGGTTGAACAGCTGAATTTCTAGTTTTCTCTTCCGTAGGTGACCTAAGTGGGGCTAACCTCTCAGTCACTGAGGTGTATGGATTTCATATGGTGGGAGATGAGAAATGGTTAGAGAGTGGGGATTACTGAGAAGAAGGATGTTTTCATGATATCAGAGAAGTATTGTTTGGATAACAAAAATAGGTGGGTCCTCATTTTGATCCCCTGAAGGGGAGTTTATAGATGTCCTGGAGTTCGCTTGTGCCAGTTTGCCAGAGCTGATTATTAAATTTTTAGGAATTTTGCAAGCTCGTTGTTAAGCAAAAATGTCATGAAAAATTGACTACATATGTCAGATTTAATGACAATAGATTTATCAGGAAAAGAGTTAGCAGACTGGCATGCAACTCCATTTGTCAAATCGTAATTCAATTGCAACCATATTTTGGCCACAGATACAAAAGTTTGGCAAAAGCAGTGTGTAAGAATCCATTGACTATGTGGCAGTTACAATAAAAGTATTGTATATTTTATTATTATTTGTAAATTTATGCTACACATTCTTTATTTTATAAAAATTTACAATAAACATATATATATATATTATGCACACTCTTTTTCCCTGAAGAGTTGACTATTATTTCCTAGCACACTACTGCTTATAGGTTCTGTGTTTATAATGAATTGCTAATAATTACAAAATATAAATAATGCATCACGTCATTCCACTCACACCCACTTAGTTCCAGAGCAATACGATTCCATTCTGAGTCATACTCCATCAATGCTACAAAAAAATTCAGGCTGTTACCAATATTTAATAGGAATACCCATTCAGTTGTTTCCTTAAGTACTTTGTTGGTAAAGAGACAAGAGAATTCCTATGACATCTATGGTGCTACTTTAAAACCATCCTGAAATGCTAAGTGACTAATATTTCTGGAAGTTCAAATTTATACAATTATATAAGAGGTTAGATCTCATCATGAGCTACTTTTTCTTTTTTCATGGAAAAAGTAGACAGGTAAATTCTTATGTATGATGACAACCAACAAAATTATTTTGAGACTCTGAAAAATAAGAAGGACTAGGGAGAGGCTTCCCACTTGAATGGCAAACTGTACACATGTATTTGGTCTGGATGCAATTAAAATGATAGTAAAGGAACAAAAATCAAAAAAGGAAATAAAATTACATGAATGAGAATAGGAAGAGAATCACCAAGAGATGAAAGATTTTTAAAATTTGATGGAAGTCAGAAAACAGATGGAATCATGTGATGGATTAAACAGAGAGAAAGAAGCCACAACCCAGATACAATCAGGAGGGGCTGCAGTGGCAGTAGGAGTGAATTTGTCCAGTAAAACCTCAGAGATTTTCTGAGGTTGGAAACTTGGAGTCAAACTGTCAAGTAAGCAATAGAACAAGATACAGTCATCCCTCGGTTTTCAGCGAATTCATTCCAGGACCCCCGTGGATACCAAATCCACAGATGCTCAAGCCCCTTACAGTTGGCCTCCCATAATGGTGGATGCCAAAACCACGGTTAGGGAGGGACCACTGTAAAGAAATTGAAGGACTCAGAAACTCCTTTTCTTAGGAAGTTACTTGATGTACTTGAGGAAAAACAGGAGCGAGGGAAATTAGAAAGAAAATGACCTGGAGTACAGAAAACATGGACCTAACCCAGGGTTCAATGAACAGAAATCCCAAATGACTGCTAGCACTGAAGGCCTAGAAATGTCTTTCCAAATTAGAACAAGAACTCAGTGGGGACCGAAAAGAATGTCTGTAATACGAAAAGAATAAATTCCACGCTATAGATAGAATAAATAAGGTGTTGGAAGTTATTTGGATATGATGAAGAAGGCATGTTCCTTTTCCCAAGAGAAAAAAAAGGCAATTAAAAACTCCAGAAAAATAGAGAAAACAATTAGTTGTGGTCCAAATAGTAATCAATCTAAAATGCACTATAATTTTGAGCAATTGTTAGAGTACAAAGGAAAAAAATGTATTTGACTATACAAATGTGTATGCATTTTATATTTTAATAGCTATTACCAAAATCCCTTCTAATGAGGTTCTATCAATTTTGGCAATAACTATTAAGATATAAAATGTATACACTTTTTGACCCAGGTATTCCACTCTAGGAATTTATCCTCAGATTTATATTCATATCTTTGTTCAAATAGTTAAATTTATGGATGTTCATTTCATCATTATTTTTAGTGGCAAAAAATTAGAATTGGTTAAAGGAATTGTGGTACATCTATACAATAGAATACCACACAGGCTTTACAAAGAATGAGGTAAATCTATAGGTATGATTTGAAATAATCTCCAAGATATAGAAAGTACAAAAAACAAGATTAGAAAAATGTGTACATTGTGCTTCTGCTTGAGTAGAAACAAGAACACACACACATGTACATCTGTAAAACTTATTCTGTGGTTGACTCTGGAGAGGTGAATGATGTCTGAAATGAGATGGACATTTTCTTTGCCTTTTTACACTGCTTGAATTTTACCATATGCTTGCTTGTAAAAATTGTTTTTAAGCTTTGAAACATTTGGAAAGTGAAACAAAATTAAAACTAACTCACCTTTTCACTTAGGATGCTTTTGCCCCAAAGTAACAGAAAACCAGACTCCACTTAGTTTTTATTGGCTCATGTAACTGGGAATTCATTGGTTCACATAATGGAAGTCTGGAGAAGGGTGGGCTTCATGTTCAGCCTAGTTCAGCCTGTTAGGACTGTTTGTCGGATTCATCTTCACACTGGCTTTTCTTATGGCAAAATGCTGCCTTCACATATGCTCTCCTCAATGTCCAAAGAAAAAGTATTTTTTCCTGTGATTCTCTTGCAAGAACAAGGAAAACTCTTTCTCAGACGTTTCTGCATGTCTCTTCTCATTTCTTATCAGCCCAAACAGGTTTACTATGTTCTTCCTGAACCAGTCCCTGGGGCCAGAGGTATGCCATGTGCAGATCAGCTTAGGCCTGGGTTCCAGCACCAGTAACTATAACAAGGGACATAGTATAATCCTTAATTCAAAACAGTATTTTTCTGGAGTTGGGTGTGACGGTTTCCCCTGACGTACATGAAAAGAGTCGTACTGGTACCCAAATTAGGATGCTGTTAGGAAGGGGAGAGAAGGAAATGGAAATGGGTGTCTTGCAGGAAAACAACAATGACCATTACTCCCACCCTAATCTTCCTCAGTGCTATTACAAAAGCCTTTTTACTATTGCCTTCCCAAAATTATTGTAACTCATAAAATTATTGTCAAGGAAAATAAATTAGTCTTCTGCAGCAATGCAGTAAAGCCTGGCCATAATGATCATGATATATCCTTTGAAAAGATATAATTTAGGACTTCCCTGGTGGTCCAGTGGTTAAGACTCCATGCTTCCAAGCAGAGGGCACGGGTTCAATCCCTGGTTGGGGAAGTTCCACATGCTGCATGGCCAAGAAAAAAAAAAAAGATGTAATTTATAGGAAGCTCTCCCATTTGATATAGAATAGGTCATTTGTTAGATTATCCTATTACTTAGAATACAATCCTCAGGGGAATAGGACTATAGCCTTCAAGAATGTCAGGCTTGGAGAGAATATAGAATAATGCTCATCATGATGTATGTACAATAATTATAAACTCCAAAGTGGAATTCATTAGACTTAACTTTCCCTCACTAATGACTGGCTGAAAAGAAACAATGTAAAAGTTACAGTAAGAAACCCACAAAAAGCCTGACAAATAAGCAACAGAATATTTCCTTGCTAATAATAGAATCAAGTTAAAATACTATGGACATTCTGTTTCTTCCAGATCTAAACCAATTTAGAGTAAATATTGGTATTCTCAAGGGAAAGAACAGCAATTCTGAACATTCTGGCTTATCTGTTTCTCATAGTATGCCTAGCAAAAGATGATATTCCTGAATGACTGCAGAGTGCAAGTAAAGCTGAAAATTTCATGGGCACCATCTACAAAACAGTTATCGTTTCGCCATTTTTCAGACTTCAGAGTCCAATTGTGTAGGTCTCAAAAAGCCTGAAGTTTCTCCAGAACTGCATGGAATTCTTGTAGGTAGGTTGCTGGTGAGGTAATCGAAGTGAATAATGAGTGAAACCCATAACTGTAGTGGATATTTAAATACTGGTTAAACGGAGTCATAGAAAAATTCCATAGTGTGAAGGCTGCTCTATTAGGGATAACTGCCCTATTAATAAGATGGCCTAAATCTGAAATAGTCTGGTATTTGGTTCATGCATTCTTGGCCGTGAGTTTAGAGGTGATGAGAAGTAGACTTGGACCTGTATTTGAAATATCTATGGAGGGGTTACAAGTCTGGTGCCCCCCAAGGGTTCTGTAGAAAAGGAATGTATTTGGTAGTCTGTACTGTTCCACCACATTTTGCAAGTGTGTGATGCAGGGGCATCTTGCAGGCACATGGTTGAGTGTCCAGTGCTGTGTGAACAGACACAGGTGATATATAAACTCTCTTCACCAATAGCCCCATCACCCTGAGATGGGCACAGAGAAAAAGGAAGGTTTATGATTAAATTGCATGACTAGCAAGCTTAGGGGGCAGGAAAAGAAACAAAATAGCTCCTTGGGGATCACTGACTTATCTTTTGGCTGAGAGTATCCTTTGCATTTGTCTGATTAATGAAAGAAGTTATGTTGCATATGGGACTATTAGAGTCCCTAATGAGTCAAATTAGTTCTCTTGAAAAGTCCCCAGTGGCCCTATCACTTTGCATCCTGGCACAGCAGAAGGGCCTGGATCCAAGCTTGTCTGCTGGGACACGTAACTGGCTGTAGTCGCACAGGAGACCTTCCTTATCCCCAGTTCACAGTGCTAACTGTCAGGGTGTTCCCAGAGTTCTGCCGAGCATGGACAGATGTAGAAATTTTCTTTTGGTGGCACTGGATGAGGTTTGCCAATCCTTCTGAGTTCTCAGGACTACAGAGGTTTTTGAATGGCTGATCTGGGATGGGATAGCTCTCTGACTTCTTGGTCTCAAAGCACATTCAAACCAAAAATTAACCATTGGAAGAATTAAGCCTTGCCCTTAATTTCTAAGGGCAATAGCTGTTCAGGGTTTCATTCTGAACTTACTAAGTATGTCATTCTATTTATCTTTTTTTTTTTTTTTTTTTTTTGCGGTACGTGGGCCTCTCACTGCTGTGACCTCTCCCGTTGCGGAGCACAGGCTCCGGACGCGCAGGCTCAGCGGGCATGGCTCACGGGCCCCCCCGCTCCGCGGCATGTGGGATCTTCCCGGACCGGGGCACGAACCCGCGTCCCCTGCATCGGCAGGCGGACTCTCAACCACTGCGTCACCAGGGAAGCCCAAGTATGTCATTCTAACATACTAACATGAAGTATGTCTTTAGGGGTTAAAGGTGAACTTCATGGTGAGGAGCTACTTTTCTATCCTAGTAATTAAGTTCACGTGGCATTAGACTGTGTGAAAGTACTGAACATATATCCGGGCACCTGCCCAGGCATTTTCCTGGGACAGCGGCATTGGAAGCATCAGTCTCTATTACCCCTACCAAGGGGTAGAGTACATTACAGCATCTCCAGCCTCCTGACTGTTCTGGCAGTAGCTAGATTCTGAGTGACCTCTTGGCCTTTCTCTTGAGTTGCACTGACCAATATGGTAGCCACTGGCCACATGTGGCTATTTTAAAAAATTTTTTTATTGAATTATCATTGATTTACAATGTTGTGTTAGTTTCAAGTGTGCAGTAAAGTGATTCTTTTTTTTTTTAGATTCTTTTCCATTATAGATTATTACAAGATATTGAGTATAGATCCCTGTGCTATCCAGTAGGTCCTTGTCACGTGTGGCTATTGAGCACTTAAAATGAGACTGATCCAAATTGAGATGTGCTGTAAGTATAAAATAGACCCCAAATTTCAAAGATTTTGCATGAAAAAAGAATGGAAATATCTCGTTAATAATTTTTAATATTGATTCTATGAGGAAATGATTTTTTAATATTGGTTATATAACATTTATTATTAAAATTAATTTCACTTGTTTCTTTTACTCTTTTAAAATGTGGCTACTAGAAAATTTACAATGACATGTGGCTCACATCATATTTCTTTTGCATGATCCTGCTCTTGAGGAAAGTCAGGGAGATGGTTAGACTATTGAAAGTGTGTCCAGAGCCTAGAAAATCCGAAATCTATGACTCTTTCTCATGTCTGAGGACGTTCCCTCGGCATTCAAGGCATCTACAGGTGAATTTCTCAGGAATGGCCCAGAGATGAATATTCTGCCTCCATTTCATTCCAGGACTTCCAGCACCACAGCTCATGCGAGGCAAGATCCAGGGAGCAAAGAAGTTTATTAATCCAGAGAGTCATAAACATATTCTTAATTAATGCAAGAAAACAGTAGTAATATTTGTAACCAGTACTCAAACAGCTTGAATTGGGTTTGGAAAAATGTTTTTATTTGGGCATGAGAGACATGCCCAAGGCTCTATCCTCCTTGGGAGATCCAACTCTCTGATGAGCCTTTCAGGGCCCATTAATACTGGATGAGAAGAAGGTTAGTGGATAAAGGTGCCCTATGGTCACTGTGTGCAGTCATAGAATTTCTGAAACACGGTCTCATTCTTCCCAAGGAGCATGGGACACTGGCAGCCTGATTTGAATTGAGGAGGGGGCCCTTCTTCAAGAACAGCTGGCTGTGTGTTGTGGGAACACTATCCACAGAAGCCAGCCTCAGCCACAGATGCACTTCTGAAAGGTTGCTTGGGTCTGTGCCAGTCAGTTAGGAGACATTAAACTTTGGCTGGCACCAGAGAAGCTGGGGTAATGGCTAAAGTGAGGCCCAGAAAATTGTCATGGCACTGGCTTTCCAAGAGAAGCACACACCTCAATGACCAGTCTCAGCCTTTCTTCCCTGAAATATCCTTGTCATGCTTTGGGGGCATCTGGAGAGCACTTGCCAGCCTTGGCTCTGTATCTTCAAGCATTTAATTCAGCTATGGACCAGGAGGGGTACCCTTGAGCATCCGGCAGCATTTGGGATCAATCACCTCGGATCAAAACCGTCAGTGGACTTTACTTCTATCAGCTTCCTGCTTGGTTTCCCATTTCTGGTTTTCTTTCTCATTCACTGTCCAGCGTAGACTTTTGGACTTGACAATTATGTCTGGAAGCTCCAGCTTCAGGCTCTTGGCTCTCCCTCAAGGACTTTGCCTTAGACCTGTTCTACCAGATCTCCTTTATTTGTATGTCATCAGTTATTTATTTGTTTATTTTTTAAAATTTATCTATTTATTTATTTATTTCTGGCAGCATTGGGTCTTCGTTGCTGTGCGCAGGCTTTCTCTAGTTGAGGCGAGCGGGGGTTACTCTTTGTTGCGGTGCGCAGGCTTCTCATTGTGGTGTCTTCTTTTGTTGCAGAGCATGGGCTTTAGGCATGTGGGCTTCAGTAGTTGTGGCATGTGGGCTCAGTAGTTGTGGCACACAGACTTAGTTGCTCCGTGGCGTGTGGGATCTTCTGGGATCGGGGCTTGAACCCGTGTCCCCTGCACTGGCAGGCGGATTCTTAACCACTGCGCCACCAGGGAAGCCCAACAATGTAGTTTATGTTGAACACCTTCTAGAGTCTGGAATTTTGTGTTAGGCAGAGAGCACCTTTGTGATCAGCTCCCAATGAAAACTCTGGGCACAGAGTCTCTAATGAGCATCCCTGGTAGATAACATTCTACATGTGTTAAATGCTGGGGAATTAAGCATGGCCTATGTGACTCTACCAGCAGAGGATTCTTAGAAGCTTGTTCTTGGTTTCCTCTGGACTTTGCCCCATGTGCCTTTTACTCTTGCTATTTTGCTTTGTATCTTTTTTGCAGAAATGAATCATAGCCATGAGTATGACTGTATGCTGAGTCCTGTCCTTCTAGCGAATCCCTAAACCTAGAGGTGGTCTTGGAGATCCCTTGACACATGAGGTAATATACTGAACCCACTAGAGGAAGACTTGAACGTAAATGATTTTTGGTTTGATTTTCTCTCTTAAAGAGTTAGGAGTTGGTAGAGACACAGATGTAGAGAACAAACATATGGACACCAAGGGGGGAAAGTGGCAGGGGTGGTGGAGTGGTGGTGGTGGGATGAACTGGGAGATTGGGATTGACATGTATACACTAATATGTATAAAATAGATAACTAATAAGAACCTGCTGTATAAAAAAATAAATAAAATAAAATTCAAAAAAAAGAAAAAGAAGATTATTAAAAAAAAAAAAAGAGTTAGAAGTTGGAACTCTTCGATACACCTAACATTTCAGAATGTGGTTGGGAGACCCAAAGCACTAAAGCTGAGACTAACAGTATGTGGAAAATTGGCAGATGATGTAAACTTCTCAAAAGACACCTGCTAGGAAAGGTACACTCAAGAGAGGTCAGTGGAGGAAGGCCAAGGAAGTTTTGGAGGATTCAGCATGGCAGAAAGACATACAAATCAGAGGCAGGACCCTCCTTGAACAGAATCCAAGGCCATGTCCTAGAAAAGGAAATAGAGGGACAAAGGCTGGTCTTGTCCCAGTCACAATGACAGAGTAGGTTAAAACCAGGAATTCTGTTGAAACAAAACAAAACAAAAAACTAGTTATCAGCACAAGGAAAAACTTCTTTCTTAAGAAATACTGTTCTTGGGACTTTGCTGGTGGCACAGTGGTTAAGAATCCGCCTGCCAATACAGGGGACACGGGTTTGAGCCCTCGTCCGGGAAGATCCCACATGCCGCAGAGCAACTAAGCCCGTGCACCACAACTACTGAGCCTGCGCTGTAGAGCCTGCAAGCCACAGCTACTGAGCCAGTGTGCCACAACTACTGAAGCCCACGTGCCTAGACCCCATGCTCCACAACAAAAGAAGGCACCGCAATAAGAAGCCTGCACACCGCAACGAAGAGTAGCCCATGCGCAGCAACAAGGATCCAAATGCAGCCAAAAATAAATAAATAAATTTATAAAAAGGAAAAAAGAAATACTGTTCTTGATAAAGCTGCAGTCAGAAGTTATTTTAGGGACAAAATGTTCACAAATAGAAGATTAAAAAAGGATAGAGGGAGTTATTAAGAAGTATTTTCATTTTTTTCCCTAGAAAATGCAAGTTGTTTATGTATTTCTATGGATAGGGTGAATTGGGTTTAGCACCGAATATTTTTAAATTATCAAATATTCAAAAATATACTAGGCCTCATTAGTTTTACTATCTCACAGGAAACCAAGGTTTAATTTCCTAATGTGAAGGCGGACCCTGATTTTTTGAGAGACATAATATGAAAATGGACTTTGGAATCAGAAGCCTGTTTTTAGTTCTAGGTCTTGCTGCTACCTATGTGATCTCGGACAGATTAATAAACTCTTTACACCCTAATCATCTCATCTTAAAATGCAAGTAATAATTATAATTACTTCATAGTGTTGTGAAAGGGCTACTTAAATTAATCCATATAAAGAAAAGAATTCACAGGGCCTGGCATATAGTATATGCTCAAGAAATGGTAGATGTTATTATTGTAATACGACATACGTCTTGTGCTCTTAGAAAGTGAGTTTATAGGATGTTCTAAATGCTTGAGGGCTATAAAGATATGCCCTGCTAACTTGTAAATGAGATAAAATAAAACCTCTAAGAATTTAGAGCCATAAAATGAATAAAAAATGAATCACCCGAAGGATAGCTTGAAGGCTCAGAAAATTTCAGTATAACCAGTTTGAAGTCATTACCATATCTTAAGAATGTGTCAGTCAAAAAAAGTGTTTGTTCATCTGTGGGAGGATAGAACAGTAGTTCCAGGCCTTCAGGCTTTATGACTCAGTTAAAAAAAAAAAGGAGGATCTGATGAAGTGCTGCCAACTTTTCAATTTATCAAAGACAGGCATGAAAAAGATCCACCAGTCTGCTGCCACCATCATGGCATAAAAGAAAAGAAGTTTACCACCAAAAATTAATAAATACCATATTCTCAGAACAAACACAACTGTTCCCAGAAAGTCCACTAATCCAGGGAGATATTTTTTTCTTTTCTTCCAAAACAGGTGAAAATCTCATTAAAGACAAGCAACACTCTCTTGGACCAGCCCTTGGGATAAGAAAAGAAGGATCACAGAGGGAAACATTGGTAGTGCCTGTTCTCCGGGGAAAAGGAAGCCTTACTGTCAGTCTCTGACCTTTTCCTTGTTCCAGTTGCAACACCATTTCTTTTTTTTTTTTTAATTAATTAATTAATTTATTTATTTATTTTTGGCTGCGTTGGGTCTTTGTTGCTGCGTGCGGGCTTTCTCTAGTTGTGGCGAGCGGGGGCTGCTCTTCGTTGTGGCGTGTGGGCTTCTCACTGTGGTGGCTTCTCTTGTTGTGGAGCACAGGCTCCAGGCGCGCGGGATTCTGTAGTTGTGGCACACGGGCTCAGTAGTTGTGGCACACGGGCTTAGTTGCTCTGCGGCATGTGGGATCTTCCCAGACCAGGGCTCGAACCCGTGTCCCCTGAAATGGCAGGCGGATTCTTAACCACTGCGCCACCAGGGAAGTCCACAACACCATTTGTAATGCGAAGGTAAATATAGGAGACTTAGGCGTCTGATTTTGAGTACTTCCTGTCACTATGGTTACAAAGTTGAAAGGACGTTCACTAGACATTTGATTCGTTGGTTTCTCCTTGTTTTGATTTCATGCTCATGAAGCAACCTTCTAAGTTCCATATAGGTCTGCCTACAGAGAGAGAATGAGTTGATTCCATGAATTTTAAACATTTCTGGCAAGTCACTGAAATGGCTTCTGATAACTTGGATTTCTATGTAGTTTCATCACAGGGGAGAGAATGTGTTAATTATGCTTACAGGGCTATTGCTGTTTTATTTCTCCCAGTAAATTAATAAGTTTTCATTCAGGTGTCTACTTTGGTTGCTTGTGCATTTTAGACTTGTCCCAGTGTCTCGGGCCTCATCACTGCTAGACACTGAGAAAAGGAAATTTCTAGGCTGTGGAGGCATCTGGTTTTCTTGTAGATAATACCATATATTACTGTTCCATTTTCAGAGTCATATCTCTCTACTGATGTTTACAAGGAACACGTAAAGAATGACAGTGGATTTATGAGTCAAGGTACAAACTAAGCTGCTGCAATAAAGACATTCCAGAATATAGTCACTTCAATAGTCTAGGGTAGGAAGTCCAGGGCTGGCCTCGTGGTCCTGCCCCACAAGAGCAGAGGCCCGGGTTTCATGTAGAGACCCAGGTTCATTCCACCTTATCGTTTCACCATCCCCTTGGCAGTTTGTCTTTATCCGCATGGTGGAAACCAGCCCCCTCCATGTCTGGGGAAATGAGAAAGAAAATGTCCAGGGCAAGGGACTGCATCTTTAAGGAAAGCCCCTAGAAATGCACATGTCACTTCCACTCGTATCCTGTTGGCCCCAATTTAGCTACACAGCCATAAATGGCTGCAAACGGGACTGAGAATATTCTGCTCAGTTTTATGCCCTGTGACCAAAAACATACAAAACACTTTGATTTCTTTGAATAATTTGTCAGAATCTGTAAATGATCCCTGTGAAATGTGTCCTACCTGTTAATTTGTTAAAAATTTACATTGCTGGGACACACTATGGGCTTGTGGCTTAGTTTTTAAAAATTAGCTTCAAGTTGTTCCTTTTTAAAACTCTTTTAAATTACAAAATATACCTACAAAAGAGTGTACGATATATATATATAACAACATAACAATAACCTTATTACTGTTTAAAGAATAATAATAAAATGAATACTGGTATCTATCATGAATCTTAATAAATAGAACTTTGCTTATAGTTTGGCCAGTCCCTGTGTACCTTCTCCCAGTCACCTCTGCCTCCCCTTCCTCCCAATCAGAGGTAACCTCTACCCTGAAATCTGTGTTAATCATTCTTTTGCTTTCATATAGTTTTACTACCTTTGTATATATTCATAAAAAGAAACACTTTTTGTTCTGCCTGTTTGTGACTCTCTCAACATTGCTTTTGAGGGTCACGCATGTTGACAAGAACTGCTATCTTCCGTTCATTCTCACCGCTGAACGACTTTCCATTTTATGCCCAGACCACAGTATATTTACCTGTTCTGTTGGGTTGTTTCCAGTTTTTGCCATTTGGAACAATGGTGCTGTGGTCTTAGGAGGGCTCATAATGATCATATACATGCTTTTCTCTAAACTAAATATTTAAGAGTGGAAGTACCAAGTTTGTGCAACTTTACTAAGTAATATCAAATAATTTTCCAGTGTCATTGACTAATTTACACTCCTTCTAGCTGTGTAAGAAAGTTCCTGTTGTTCCATCTCTTCATTATGATTTAATATGCATTCTGTGATTATTAATAAAATGCCTGTTTATAATTTTCACCTTTTTCTGTTCTATTGGTTGCTTATGTTTCATGTTGCCTTGTGGAATTTCTAAAAATGCATTTTGATGGTTTTACATGTTGCAAATATCTTTTCCCAGTGGCTTGTATTTTCATTTTCTTTTTGGTATCTTTTGATGAACAGATGTTCTTAATTATAATGCTGTTGAATATATTAATACTTTTCTTTATTGTTTGTGCTTTTGTGACTTGTTTAAAAATTCTTCCTTATCCCAAAGTCATAAAGATATCCTTCCATATATTTTTTTTTTTCTTTATGGACGTGCTGAAAGTGCAGAGTCCTAACCACTAGACAGCCAGGGAACTCCCTCATATTTTCTTCTAATAACTTTAAAGTTTTGCCTTCCATATATAAGCCTTTGGTTTGTCTGGAATTGAGTTTTGTGTACAATGAGGTAGAGAAGATGAAGAAAAGCAAAGAGAAGAAAAAATATCTATAATCCTACGTTTTTTCGCCTATGCATATATGTATACATTTAATAAAATACAAAATTATAAAATATTGCAATAACAGTTTTGTGGCCTGATTTTTTCCCTTAACATTATATTATGAGACTTTTCTTATACTATACTACTAAAAATTCTTAGGAAACAATATTTTAAATGTTTTCATAAACATTCATAGATGTATTCTAGTTATCACTAGATGTTATTCTAGCTAGAATTAGGTTTGTCTGTGAGTGACCCAAATCTCAAAATAGCAGTGACTTTGAAAAAGACAGATGTTGCAGCAACACGGATGGACCTAGAGAATATTATGCTTAGTGAAACTAGTCAAAGACAAACGCTTTGTGTTATCCCTTATATGTGGAATCTAAAAAATAATACAAATGATTACATACATATTACATAAATGATTATATACAAAATAGAAACAGACTCACAGATGTAGAAAAAAAACTTATGGTTACCGAAGGGGAGAGGGAGAGAAAGAGGGACAAATTAGGACTGTGGGATTAACAGATACAAACTACTATAGATAAAATAGATAAGCAACAAGGATATACTGTATAGCACAGGGAATTATTTTCAATATCTTGTAATAACCTATAATGGAATATAATCTGAAAAAAAATTGAATCACTATGCTGTACACCTGAAACTAACAGAATATTGTAAATCAACTATAGTTCTATTTAAAAAAAGATAGTAGTTCATTTCTCTCTCCTGTATAAATCTGGATGTGGGCAACTCAGGCTGGTATGACAGCTCTCCTCCATGCAGTACTTGGGTATACTTGGGCGCTCCTTTTATCTCTTTGCTCTGCTACTCCTTGTCATAGGCCTGTGTTCATAGTCTAGGATAGCATGCCAGCTGTCACATCAAAGTTTCAATTAGCGGGATGAAGGAAGAAGGGACAAAGTGTATACCAAGTGCCTACTAAAGGTGGCTTCTCTTCTGCTTATGTCCCAATGTCCAGAACTTAGTTGTATTGCCACACTTAACTGCAAAAGAAGCTGGGCAATTTAGTTTTTATGCTGACTAACCATATTTTTAGCTAGAAATTCTATTATTCTGGAAGAAGGGAAGAACAGACATTGGGGGCCAGTGTTCTGCAGTGTATAGGTAACAGAATGCATTAATCTCTTCCTTCCTTTTGTACATTTGAATTGTTCTCCTCTTTTATGAATAGCACTTCTGTGAACACCTCTCTCTATATCTACCATTATTTTTTTTTATTTTTATTTTTTTAAAGAAGATGTTGGGGGTAGGAGTTTATTAATTAATTTATTTATTTTTGCTGTGTTGGGTCTTCGTTTCTGTGTGAGGGCTTTCTCCAGTTGTGGCGAGCGGGGGCCACTCTTCATCGCGGTGCGCGGGCCTTTCACTGTCGCGGCCTCTCTTGTTGCAAAGCACAAGCTCCAGATGCGCAGGCTCAGCAGTTGTGGCTCACGGGCCTAGTTGCTTCGTGGCATGTGGCATCCTCCCAGACCAGGGCTCGAACCCGTGTCCCCTGCATTGGCAGGTGGATTCTTAACCACTGCGCCACCAGGGAAGCCCCATTATTTCTTTTTGATCGATTTTTAGGGTTGTATCCTTTGGGTCAAAGGGTGTGGTTTTTTAAAAAAGTTTTTCAAAGTGCTTTTCAAAAAAATTGGAGCAATGGATAAATATATTCTCAATATGTGCTTTGATCAAAGTTATACAGAGATCTGAAGAAGAAACATGCTTAAGAGCACACAGAATGCTACTGCACATCAAGATTCATTTCTCTAAGGGATGAGTACTTGGAGAAGAAGGTCATTAATTAATCCAGGGCTTCAGTTGAATTTACTGGTTATTTCCATATCATCTGGTACTAGAAAAGGGGAACCATGAGATAACAAGACTTATTAACTAGTTTCTCCCTCTGATTCGAACTATAAGTGAACTGTTACCCATATACAGAGGATATCTGACTCAATAATAAGAGAAAAGATTACAGCAACTGTCTTTCTCTAAAATTCTTGCTGACAAATAGCAGCTTGGATGTTTGTGTGTTCCTGCCTTGATCTGTACTTAAAAAATTATTATATGTAACTATGCTTATATTTTGGTATCATTCCAAATTTGTGTGGTTGCTGGAAAGAAAACCCACAGCTTTATTAACTGAGGCTCTCTATGTGCTTTCTCTCTGACTATAGGTCTTACATGTACAAACGAAATGGGGAAGTATTTTTCTTTAAGTTAAATGAATTAAGGAGGAAGAATCCTGGGGATTGTTCAGTAATAACCTCCAAAGCTGTCTTGCATCAGCTCCCCTCCTTCAACTCAGCCTCACTATTGACTTCCCCCTTAGCGTTTAAATATACTCATATCTCTTTTCCCTTTAAAATGAAAGCAAACACAGCCATATAAAAGAACGAAAGTTTGCCATTTGCAGCAACATGGATGGCTTTGGAGGGCATTATGCTAAGTGAAATAGGTCAGACGGAGAAAGACAAAACGTTATATCACTTATATGTGGAATCTAAAAAATGCAACACACTAGTGAATATAACAAAAAAGCAGACTTACAGATATAGAGAACAAACTAGTGGTTACCAGTGGAGTGAGGGAAGCGGAGAGGGCCATTTTAGGGGTCAGGGAATCACGAGATACAAACTACTAGGTCTAAAATAAGCTACAAGGATATATCATATAACACAGGGAATATAGCCAATATTTTATAAGAACTATAAATGGAGTATAACCTGTAAAAATTGTAAATCACTATGTTGTATACTGAAACATATAATATTGTACAGCAACTATACTTCAATAAAAGAAAAAAAATGAAAACAAATTAAAAACTCCCTTGAATTTATTTCCTGCTAATTTCTCCTTTCCTTCACAGGCCAAGTTTCCTGGGGGGGGGAGGCGGGGAGACAATATTCATTGTCTCTGTTTGTCCATTTTGCCATTTGTCATTCTCTCCTCGATCTATTGTGATCTGGTCCCACCATTTCACTGCAACTGCTCTCCTTCACTAAAGGCAACAGTAATTCTTAGTTGCAAAAGCCTTCAAAGACTTTTCTGTGCTTATCATACCCCTCACTTGATAAGAACTGGCACTGGAAATATTCCTTCTTTGTACTGTTCTGCTTTAACTTCTCTGACATCACTCTGTCCTCATTTCCCTCCTTCTCTGGACTCTCCCTCTTGGTCTTTATATGCTCTAATTATTCCACCCATACCCTAGAGTGTTCTCTGGAGTTTTATCCACTGTAGAAATGTTCAGAGGGACCCCATCTACACCCATGACTTTCATTATCATCTATTAGCCCATGACTCCCAAATATATACGCCTAACTTCAACTCTCCATCTGGCCAACTGCCCCGGACACGTCCACTTCAAACTCAACATAACCCAGTTCTCTGTTTTGGGAAATGGCACTTTCATCTACCCAGTCACCCAAGCCAAAAACCTAGGAGTCTACATCGATTATTTCTTCTCTTTCAAGTCTCCTTCAGCTTCCGGAAGTAACTGGTACTATCAATTTTGCCTCCCAGATATCTCTCCTACCTGTCTCTTTCTCTGTATGCCCACTGTCATTGCCAGCATGACTAGTTCCTGAGCATCTCTTATGTCTTAAGATAGTTTTACCTTATATGGCAGCCACTCTCACTACTCATTCTGCAGCAGAATTATTTGAGAAAATTAAAAAACTAAATCCAATTGCCCAATGACTCACCCCAGAAATTGCTTTTGGATGGGGCCTGGGCTTTGGTATTTTGAAAAAGTTCTAACATGCATTTGGGACTCCAAACCATGGCTTTATGATCTTCGTAGATGAATTGGACCATACAGAAATAACCTGACTAGGAAACAGAGTGACCTAAGGCTACCAAAATTATGTCATGGGTCCCTGGTAATTATAGCCTTAAGCAAAACTAAATAAACAAAAGTAAAACCAAAAACCTCTGTTATTTTTGTTATAATTGATATATTGGATATAGAACAAAGGTGATGTGCTGCATCCTCAATCACAAAAGGGCCAATAGGTTATATAAGCATATGGCGTGAATATTGGAGAATGCATGACTTGTTCAAAGGCATTCTGAAGCCAGTTTTTAAAAGCACTGTACAGAATCAGACTCACAGACATAGAGAACAGACTTGTGGCTGCCAAGGGGGAGGGGTGTGGGGGAGGGATGGACTGGGAATTTGGGGTTAGTAGATGCAAACTATTACACATAGAATGGATAAACAACAAGGTCCTACTGATAGCACAGGGAACTGTATTCAATATCTTGGGGTAAACCATAGTGGAAAAGAATATAAAAAGAATGCATATATGTGTATAACTGAGTCACTATGCTGTACAGCAGAAATTAACACAACATTGTAAATCAACTATACTTCATTTAAAAACTAAATTAAAAAAAAAGCACTGTGGTACATTTTAGGGACCATATTTTGTTTGGAACTCCAGTTTAATAACCTGTCTAGAGTCGTGTTCATGTATTAATTTGCTCGGTCACTGTCTGAGGCTGACAGCCATTGTCGTTACTCTGTAGCTTTTCATCTTTCCTTGGGTTAAAAAAAAAATAGTACCTACCTTTATAATTAAATTTATTCAATAACCTTGTGTAGTCTATATTTATAAGGTTTGATAGTTATTGACCACCACAGTCAAAGGTAGACATGTAGCTGGAAAACACAAAATACTAGGTATGCTCTTTGCTACTGGAATATCATTGTTTCTAGGCCCTCTCAGATGCCAGAACAAGGAGTTGTATATGTATATACTAACCTGTGTATACATATACATATTGATAAATATGTATATATGTAACAAACTCTAATCCATTTATTTACTTAATTATTTTTTATAAATTTATTTATTTTTGGCTGCATTGGGTCTTTACTGCTGCACACAGGCTTTCTCTAGTTGCGGTGAGCGGGGGTTACTCTTTGTTGCGGCGCACGGGCCCCTCATTGCAGTGGCTTCTCTTGTTGCGGAGCACGGGCTCTAGGCACGCCAGCTTCAGTAGTTGTGGCTCCTGGGCTCTAGAGCCCAGGCTCAGTAGTTGTGGCACAGGGCTTAGTTGCTCCAAGGCATGTGGGATCTTCCTGGACCAGGGCTTGAACCTGTGTTCTCTGCATTGGCGGTGGATTCTTAACCATTTCGCCACCAGGGAAGCCCCTCTAATCCATTTAAACAAATGTAACGGTATGTACTTAGATATGCTCTCAATTTGGGACACATTCGATTATTTTATCAATGTTTTATATTCCAAAATATTTTTGAAACTGCCTGTGGCAAAGATTGGTCATTGTCTTTCCAAATCCATTC
The DNA here is from genome assembly GCF_002837175.3 of Physeter macrocephalus. Lineage (NCBI taxonomy): Eukaryota > Metazoa > Chordata > Mammalia > Artiodactyla > Physeteridae > Physeter > Physeter macrocephalus. The sequence goes on from NC_041218.1 coordinate 49,823,015, forward strand.
TCCTTCCACCTCCCTCCACCCCCGACCCCCTGCCCTGCCCCACTCAGCTAACAGACTACATTTCTAATCTTTCTTTGCAGCTAAGAATGGCTAAGTGACTAAGTTCTGGCCAGTGGGGAAGGGACATTGTTGGGTGGGACTTACAAGGAAGAATTCTGAAAATGAGGACAGTCCACTGAATATTCCTTTCCTTTACCTTTTCTCCTCCTTTTCTGTTATCTGTGATCACCAGCAGCCACCTTGGATGGTAAAGTAATCATGAAGCTAGAAACCAGTGCTAGATAGTAAAATAAAAAGAGGAGCCTGGGTTTTTGATAACTCAGAGCTGCCATAATGACCCTGGTTTGTCTACATGTAGACTTCTTTTATGAGACGATAAACCAGACTGCTATCATTTGCCTTTCTGTTTCATTCAGATAACCTGATGCTAACCAGTACAATTTTTGAAAGTACCTTTAGATATAGTTTCTTAACCAAACTTTATCATTTTCTTCTTTTTTTTTAAATGTTTATTTTATTTTTTGGCTGCATCGGGTCTTAGTTGTGGCACAGGGGATCTTTTTGTTGCGGCATGTGAGCTCTTCCTTGTGGTGCGTGGGCTTCTCTCTAGTTGTGGTGCAGGAGCTCAGTAGTTGTGTCCCGAGGGCTTAGTTGCCCTGCGGCATGTGGGATCTTAATTCCCTGACCAGAGGTTAAACCGGCGTCCCCTGCATTGCAAGGTGGATTCTTAACCCCTGGACCACCAGGGAAGTCCCTCGATCATTTTCTTGACTGCTTGTTTATTGTCCGTTCCCCCACCCCCCCCAAAAAAAATTTCTTGAGGAAGGTTATTTTTTTTTTCCTTCCAGTTTTATTGAGATATAATTGACGTACAGCACTGTATAACGTTAAGGTGTACAGAATAATGATTTGACTTATATAAATCATGAAATGATGACCACAGTAAGTTTAGCGAACATCCATCATCTAATACAGATATAAAATAAAAGAAAAAGAAATTTTTTTTTCCTTGTGAGGAGAACTCAGGATTAACTCTCAATAACTTTCATACATATCATACAGCAGGGTTAATTATATTTTTCAAGATGTGCATTACATCCCTAGTACTTATTTATCTTATAACTGGAAGTTTGTGCCTTTGACTACCTTCATCCAATTCCCCTGACCACCCCCCCCCGCCCCCGCCTCTGGTAACCACGAATCTGATCTCTTTTTCTATGACTTTGTTTTAGAAGCATAATTGACCTACAACACTATGTTAGTTTCTGGTGCACAGTATAGTGATCCTATATTTCTGTACATTTCAAAATGATCACCATGATAAATCTAGTTACCATCTGTCACCATAAGGTCTGTTATTGACTACATTCCCCACACTACACATTTCACACCTGTGAAATATTTTATAACTGGGAGTTTGTACGGGGAAGGTCGTTTAGAATAGAGTCCTAAAGAGCAGGGCGTAGAGAATGGATATCAGAACTTGTGGTGGAAAAGAAAGGGAGAGAGAGAGAGAGAGAGAGAACCTGGGAGTTCAGAGCGATCTGGCAAGGGAGATAGTGTCATTTTATCGTGGAGGTGAGAGAAAAAGAATAATAGCTTGGGGACAGATGTAAAAATGATTAGATAGCATGGGCCTCGTTGGGAAAGTCTTTTCTCCTCTTTCCCAGATTCTGAGGACATGAATGTTAGATCTTTTGTTGTCATGTGCACCCCTGAGGCCATGTTTTTTTGTTTGTTTTTTGTTTTGTTTTTTTTAGTCTATTTTCTCTCTGTTGTTGAGATTGGGTGATTTCTATTGTTCTAGCTTCCTGTTCACTGTTTTTTTTTTCAGTTATTACATTCTTCAATTCTAAAATTTCCATTTATTTCTTTGTTATATCCTCTATTTCTTTGCTGAGACTTTTTTTTTCCATTTGTTTTAACTGTGTTCTAACCTCTCATCACAATATTTTTCTGATGGCTGCTTTAAAATATTTGTCAGATAATTTTAACTTTTCTGTCACCTTTGTATTGACATTTTCCTTTTCATTAGTTTACACAATTCCTGGTTCTTGGTATGATGAATGATTTTGATTGAAACCTGGATGTTTTAGATATTATGGCACTCTGGATCTTATTTTAATCCCCTCTTTTAGCTGGCTTTTTCTGACACTGCTCTGGCAAGGGCATGGAGGAGGGCATTGTCTTTATTTATTTATTTAGGCTGCACTGGGTCTTAGTTGCAGCATGTGGGATCTTTAGCTGCGGCATGTGGGCTTCTTGGTTGCTGCCTGCAGACTTCTTAGTTGCAGCCTGCGGACTCTTAGCTGTGGCACGCATGAGGCATCTAGTTCCCTGACCAGGGATCAAACCTGGGCCCCCTGCATTGGCAGAGTGGAGTCTTACCCACTGGACCACCAGGGAAGTCCCAGGGCATTGTCTTTGTTACTCCCAGGTGGGGATAGAAGTCTAGGCTCCCTATTTTGCCTCTGTTGACACCTATGGGGTGGGGGCGGGCCTCTTCATTACTGGTGGGTGGGAGTGGCAGTTTCAACTCCCCACTGGGCTTCCACTGACACATCCCTAGCTAAGAGGGCTAGGAGCATTCCCCATGTGGCCTCCACTGACACCATGGTGGGGAGGGTAGTGGAGGAAGTCCAGTCTCTCCGATAGGCCACTCTGACTCCACCCTAGCCAGGAGAGGGAGGGGTGCCTCATTACTGTCAGTTGGGGGTGGAAGTCCAGGCTCCCCATGTGGTCTCCAGTGACACCTTGGGGACAGGGGTGGGGGGAGTATGTGTGGATAGGTACTTGTTACCATCCAGAAATGGGAAAAGTCCTGGCTCTTTACATGGCCTTCTCTTATACCACACCAGTGGGACTGAGGTGTAGGGGGACTGAGGCGTTAGGATGTTGAGGTGTCTCATTATGGCCTTTAGCGTGTGGAAGCGAGCTCCTCACCTGGCCTTTGCCGGCATGGGTGGGAGTAGGGCCATAGGTTCTTATTATGCGGTGTTTGTCTACAGTAGTGTGATTATTTTCTAAAGGATATCTGTCTTGCTAGGCTGCCCCTTTTTGGTCCTTTGGCTAAAGAGAGTAGCCTTTTACTGGGGCATTTTGGTTTGTGCCTCTTAGCGATTTTGGGTTTACGGTTTTTGGGTTCTCCAGTACCCAGTATGTGATATAAAAGGCTAAATGAAAACCCAAGAACTTACCTCTGTGTTCCTCTTTGGATCCTGTTGTCTCTAGCTGGTATGCCTTCTTTTCTCCACCTTTCAGAATCTTCTTATTGTTACAGAGCAAGGGCTTGTGTGCCCACAGTGCGGAAAGCCAAACTCTGATTTGGGTGGGTGTTTGCAGCAAAAGTAAGGGTTTATTTGCAGGGTGCCAAGCAAGTAGAATGGGCAGCTCATGCTCAGAAAGACTTGAGCTTCTCGATGGCTTTCAGGCAAGGGTTTTTATTTTTTTTAATTTTAATTTTAATTTTTTTTTTGCGGCATTTGGGCCTCTCACTGTTGTGGCCTCTCCCGTTGCGGAGCACAGGCTCCGGACGCGCAGGCTCAGCGGCCATGGCTCATGGGTCCAGCTGCTCCGCGGCATGTGGGATCTTCCCACATCGGGGCACAAACCCGCTTCCCCTGCATCGGCAGGCAGACTCTCAACCACTGCGCCACCAGGGAAGCCCCAGGCAAGGGTTTTTAAAGACAGTTAGGGTAGAGGGCTGTAGAATGCATGATCAGCTTCTTCTGATCAGTTGGTGGTGAAATAACAAGATGACGTTTTGGGAATCTCAACTTTCTAATCCCAACCAGTCTGGGGTCTACCTGCTTGCTGTCAGCGTGTAGTCACCATCCTCCACCTGGGTGAAGGTCTTAGTGTCTGTAGAGCAACTTAAAGATATGCATCAGATTGTTATCTATATCCCTTTAGGAGGGAGCCCTGTGATTCTACAGTCCTAATCATTAACTGCTTGAGCCTGCTCTTTGGAACACAGGAAAGGCCTAGGAGACTAAAGCCTTTTTCTCCTACAAACAAGAAATGGAAGACATAGAGGGGCTTTTGTACCTGGGAAGGCCCCTCAGGGTCCTGATCAGTTTCAAACCCCCCTTTTTCTTTGATACACCTCAGTCTTGAGGGGTACAGGGGTGGGACAAGAAAGGGAATAAAGGTTTGGGTAGAGAGATTAATCATAGACTTACTAAGGGAATTTGGTTTTAGAGGGACTCGGTTTCATTATGTTTATTTTAGATATAATGTCCAGAGTTTTGTTGTACTTAGTGGGAGGAACAGAGAAAAATATATCCACTACATCTTCCCAGAAGCAGAAGTGAAGAGCCTATAATGCATTGAAACACAATTTCAAGCAAAACTACTTGGCAGTGACATAGGGAGAAGTTACAGGGCCTTTCCAACAAAGACATCAGGAAGGCAATCAAATAAAGCCAGCCATAAGGAGTAACTGCCTTTTCAGATCCAATAAGATCTGTAAGCATCTTCAAATAGTAACAGTTACTTAAAAAAATCATAATACTTAGAAAATTTTTATGAAAATCTTAGAGCCGTAATTTATGAATCAATATAGGGCTACCACGAGGAGATATTTAAAACACATTATGTAGGAATATGGAGAAATTGTAACTTGTCCCCTGGTCCTAGTTGAGCCAAAATCATCAAACTTTCAATGCTGCTCACTCCCTTTTCAAAGCCAGCACATCCGTTTTGTTTTGTTTTGCGGTACGCGGGCCTCTCACGCTGTGGCCCCTCCCGTTGCGGAGCACAGGCTCCGGACTCGCAGGCTCAGCGGCCATGGCTCACGGGCCCAGCCGCTCCGCTGCATGTGGGATCTTCCCGGACCGGGTCACGAACCCGTGTTCCCTGCATCGGCAGGCGGCCTCTCAACCACTGCGCCACCAGGGAAGCCCTTTTGTTTTGTTTTTTAAGAAAAGCAAATTTAAAAGGCCTCATGTGCAGCTTTATCTCTGCTTCCTCTTCTTTCTGAGTTCCTTCTCTCCCCTTCCAGTCCTAGGAGAATGCTGTTCATAAGAGGCAGACTTTTGTAAAGAAATATTCATTTTCGAGAGGAGAGCTCTATAAACAACCTAGAGAAACAAAAACAGTAGCTCACAATAAAAATGACAAACACCATCTGATTGGATATAAAATCTCAAGAGGATAGGGATATAAACCTTAGGAGCTGGGAGATCAATTGGTATGTCTGCCTGTGTTTTAAATAGCTCTGCTATGTAGGTTCACATAGTTGAAAGGCAGACAGCATTTCAGCAGTTAATTATAGAAACCTGTAGGGCTACATTTATTGGTTGCAGGAGGTCTATTCCAGCTAAAACCCAATAAACCAGGAAGAGAGGATCAGGTAGGAAATGCTCCAGAAAGCAATAAATAGATTTCGGCGGGGACTCACATCTAGGGGACTGTCCCCAATAGCTGAAATAATTTTTTCTTCCTTGTCTTCCTCCTTTCTTCGGGTTTTGGTTTGTGTGGAGTAGAGGGTTAGGGTGGAGAGAAAGGCAAAGAAGGGCATTGTTTCTCTATCAGTTACAATTGCGGATCTTGCACCCTGTACCAGTTTTTGGAAACATTGCTAGCGTGTCAAGAACACACTGAGAGAGCCTCCTTGAAAATTATCCAATTCCTTAAGGTACTTTCAACACCTGTGAGTGACTGGGCAGAGGTTAAAAAAGGTTAAAGTCAACTCTGTAGATTCTGCTACTCAGATTGAAAGGTTAAGAACAACCTAGGCACGTTAATAAATAAAATGAATTCAGGGGAGTGGTTCCTATTGCCCTAGCCACTCCTCATTCTTTCCTCCTGTACTACCTTTCTGTAAAAACTGCAAGTCTTTCTTTGGTGTGCCCATGGCTCCCAACCCTTTCATGGGTTCAGAGAGGATGAGAACCCTGCTAACTATCGCCTGAGGGTTCAAAGATTCAAATATGTACACCAAGCACAGATACAAGAAATGAATAAATCTCCTTCTCTCTGACACACATACATATACATTACCTTCTGCATTTTCATTTACCTTTAGTTTTTACTTATGAGATAGATGCAGGATTTTCAAACATTAGAGATATATACTGGAATAGAGAGTGCAAGTTTTTAGCAATTCTATCCTTCAAAGAAAACAATATTAAGTTGTTTTCCTACAATTTTTCAAGTTCATGGAGAAACTGTTGGGTAAGATAAAATCAAATAATTTTAAACAGTTATTGCATTCATGGTATATTTCTGTGAATGTTTCTCAACGAACAGACACTAAAAATACAAATGCTAACATCAAGAGACCCACGTTTTATTGAGGTTAAAAGTGGATCCCTGTACTTGGAAAGACTGGGAATTTCTGCTCTTGCTTAACTATTGCAGCAGCTGCCGCGAGTCAAAGTTATGCCCTTGACTGCAAAGAAGCAACACATGCAGTTACAACACTCCAAGGGGGCGGTTCTGAGGGTCAGATGCTCCAAGGAGGCGGTGGTGAGTGACAGCCGCCGCCTCCCACACACCCTTTGCGTTTTCGTAAACAAGGAGACTCCAGCCCGCAGTCTGTAAATGAGGGAGGAGATTGGGGGCGGGGCCAGGGCTCCGGATGTGCTACGCCGAGAAGGCCTCATATTCGTGGTTCGCAAAGGGCGGAGGATATGGGAATTCTTATTGGTCTTCTTCCCTGTCCGTAAGGGGATTGACGTCCCATGTCCCGCCGGGCCGCGCCTCTCGGCGCCGCGCTCCTCCCCTCGCGGGTAGGTGCCCGCCCCGAGCGGCAGAGCGCGTGCGCGTGCGGCCCCACGCCGCAGCCGATCCCGCCCGCCGCACCACGCACCCTAGCAGTCAGTGGGTGAGCTGGGAGCCGCGGAGGTCACCGTGGGGAGGCGGGGCGGGGGCAGCATGGCAGCCTCCTTACGGCTCCGTGGAGCCGCCTCCGGCCTCCGGTACTGGAGCCGCCGGCAGCAACCGGCAGTGGCCAGCCTTGCAACGGGTAAGGACCTCGCGCCTTCTTCCCCCGTCCCTCCTCCGGCTGCCCGCTTCGCGCGCCCTGACGGCTGAAGAGGTCTTTTCACCGGAGGCGCTGCGGTTGGATCGGGGCTTAAAACCCAACATTTTGACTGGTTCCAAGGCCTGGCCTCTTCTGCGGCTCGCGCCACTAATGCTTCCGCCTTTCTCCCCACCCAGATCTAGATAAATGGGGTTCGGCGTCCTTTTGTGACTTAGGAAGGAATGGGAAGAGCTTGGGGTAGAGAGAGGAGTCTTTGGGTCCGAGTCGTGCTTCTTTGGAGTTAGGGCTTTGAGGACGATTGGAGGGCCCAGCCCCTGGGGCTACCCGCTACCCACCCCAGCGACCCCTGGCCTTGCAGCGCTGGCCGGCCTTGCAGCTCCCCGGGTGGGCGCGCTCTCCGGCCGCAGCCCTGATTTTTGTTTTAGTCACCTTAATTGTTTCTGATGTTTTTACACAAGTGAAGTCTTACAAATCAGGTGATCAGTCTTTCCAGCAGTTTTAAGTCACCCTTGACCGGCCAGGCGGGCTTCCACCGCTTCTCTGTAACTGTGCTACCTGAAGATGGCACTTCTGTCAAATTATTAAGCAGAATACTTTCAACGTTCTCAAAATTGTGGCCTGAACCTATCCTGCTTCCGTCCCCTCCCACCCCTCATATCATTATAAGTTATGGAAGCTAACCATCGATTTAGGAAGAGGCAGTTTTTAGACCCACAGAGAACTAATCTTTCATTTTTCAGATGGAAGAACCTAAAGCCCCTTGGATAACTGAATTAGGATATTACAGCAGGATCTAGAAAGTAGTCCTTGATTCTTTATGATTCCTGCACTTTTCTTCTACAGCAGGATTCCTCTTTAATTGGAAAATTGGTTGATTTGTGGGGAAACTGCCATTGTCTTCCTGTAAAATTTTTAGTTTTGAAAATGCACTATTTAGCACTCTCATACTTGGGAGATTGAAAAAGCCTTGGTATTAATTTTTTCTGATCTTTACTTAAAAAAAAAAAAAAGGCTGGGAATTGAGTTCTTAACTTTCTGACCTTTTCTTTAAAAAAAAAAAAAAGGCTGGGAATTGAGTTCTTAACAGCCTCCCTTCCTCCCCCTCAGTAAAAATCTAAGCAGAAGAGTGATTTCCTCTCTGGCTTGAAAAGGGAAAGCTCCATATGATGGGAGAGAACAGATGTCTGATACAGAATCACAGTAATGAGATACAAACTCACAAAAATTGCCAAACTTGAGTGTAACCACTGTTTGAGCTACATGTATTGAACTACAAAAAATGCCTCCTACATTGGAGATACTTAAAAAAAAAAATCACTCTTCTGCAGTAGTAAATGTAGCACCAGTTTTCACATGAATGCACAATTCTTTCAGTTTTGATTAGTCAAGGAAGACATACGTGCTGTTTAGTGGTTTTACAAGGTGTTCTAACGGTATTTTAATGAACCCTTGAAGTACCTTTTAGAGTTACAGGAAAGTTCTTAAAATTCATGGGAGAAGAGTCTGAGGCCTGTGACTATAATAAATGCTTCCGTAGACTGGAAAGGCCTACCTTGAAATGCTGGTAGACTACTTTGGCATATAATCTTGTTCTTTGACCCCAATACATTGTAAGAATATAGATTTATGACAAATTAAAAATTTTTTTGTGTGTGATGATTGTTTAAAATGCTTCAGTAATTGTTTTTACTCTGTGGAATTGTTTTAAACATTTTTGTTAATTTTAATTTACTACAAAAGTGTTAACTTTTTTGATGTTGGAGTCTTAAAAGAAAAGTTATGTGCCAGTTTGGAGTCCAGGGACATTAAGAAAAAGAACTGTGTTCAAATAGTAACAATATTTAGTGTTCTGAATTCTGTGGGATGTTTGTCTCCATGGTATGTTTAAGATGTTTATATCATATGGAGGGTAATATTATAAAGACCTATACAGTTATTTACAGTTTGAAAAAAAATGAGATCTAAAAGTTGCTGGTAATAGCGTGTCTTACTTTTAAAATATTTAAAGCATCGAAAAGGAAATAGAAAAATGAGAACTATTAAACTAGACATACATTACTATTTTTTTCTTACATTACTATTTCATCACCATTTAATAAAAGTAAGTTTTATGTTTTATCTTAAAAGGTAATTAAATTTAGTTTCAGACTTCTTTGTACAGACAAAAAAATGACAGATGTTGACCCTCTACAGTCATTTGATTCACTAACAAGTACAAGGAAAAATAATTTGTAACAGATCATATTAAAGTGACCACCTGACCAAAAGTGGAATGGGAAAGTTAGCTAGCATTATAGACAGAAATGGGAATACCGTTCTTTTTTATTATTGGCTGTTTGTGTGTGCACGAAATCTGCCTTCAAAACAGCATAACTCGTTGTATAAATAAAATATATAATGCCATTTTTTTCCTCTTTACATTAGCTTCTAGGGTTGCACATGAAACTCTGAAAAGCTGCACATGACTCTGGGGACCAAAAGTTGACCTTAAACTTGTGAAATTGCATAAGGAGAGTACAGTTGACCTTTGAACACAATGGGTTTGAACTGCATGGGTCAGCTTTTGCATGGATGTTTTTCAATAAATTTGTACTACAGTTGGTTTAACCTGCAGATTTGGAGCCATGTATGTGGAGGGCCAACTGTAAATTATACTTGGATTTTCTGAGGAGCGTCAGAGCCCCAACCCCACTCATTGTTCAAGGGTCAACTGTATTTCTAAAATAACCTGACCCAGATAATAAAGGCCTTTATAGAGTAAGTCACTACCCTTAGTTTAGTAACTCTTAGCATTAAAGCAAAAAGAATGCTTATGACGTAATATGTGATGAAGGAGGACACAAAGTTGTATATACAGTATAGAGTCTCATAATGAAAAAATGCATTTAGAAGACTGGACGGGCTATACAAAATGCTAACTGATTATTTTTGTGTAGTGAGATTAACTTTTTCCCTTATGACTTTATACTTTTTTGTATTTTTCAGTTTTCTACAATGAATTACTTTGATGAGAGAAAGAAACTTTTAGAAATGTAAAATAATTAACCTATTACCAATTTTTGCATTTTGAAACTTAGAGTCGCCCTACTTTTGGTGGCACTTCATGTTACCAAGATATGGATAACTTTGTCCATGTCCCATTGGAGAAGAAAGTCATAATCTGTAAATTTACATCTATAAATTTAGAAACTAACTTTGCCAAATTTTCTGGCTAGTTTCTTCATCCTCCTGGCTGCCGCTTAAGTAGCGGTACTGAGAGTCACAAGAGTTTGCTGATTAGATACAATCTTTTCTTTCATCTCTAGTTCATTTCCTATTACATACTCTGATTTTTCACAGCATTTCTAAATCTTTTACTTAGGGCTGCCAATCTGTGAACAGTCATTTGCAGAGAGATGGAGGTACCATAATTGGTTTAGGTAATTTGGAACTTGACCATAGGTCTGGGAGGAAAGGATATTGGAGAGTCAACCTGCAGCGTTTGCTTAGTGGTTGCTTCAATACAAATTACCTTTGCTGGATCCACTTTATCACTATCTTTACTCTTGCTTCAGCACTGACTTTTATCCTCATTTGATGAAAACTCTCTCTAGTTATTAATTCATTCATATAACATTATTAAACACTCACTGTGTGCCAATTTATTTCATTTATTATAAAAGTAGTTATAAAAGTTATATGCACATGGTAAAAACTCAAAAGGTTATAAAATAAAAGGTAAAAGAGTCTTTTCTCTAACTTTGACCCATCAGTCCAACTTTCTAGCTATAACTGCTGTTTCTTAAGCATCTTACAGAAATTTGAAAACGTTTAATGCATATGTATTCTTTTTTCTCATATACTGTATGTTACTATATATAATGCTCTGCATCTTGCTTTTTTTCACTTAATAACATGTCCTGGAGATTTTTTTCCTTATACTTTTAGATAGATATATCACATTCTTTTGAACATTACATACTATTTCATTGTATTGATTTTCTATGAAATATCAAGTACCTTGTTAATGTATATTTAGTTATTATAAATTAAGTGCCCTGTTAATGTGTATTTAGTTATTTATAATGTTTCTGTTGTTACAGACATTCCTATAGTAAACTATATTTTTGTGTTGTTCAGAGTTTATATATAGTAGAGGTCAGCAAACTGTGGCCCAATAGCTGGCTCCCTGTTTTTGTAAATAAAATTATATTGGAAAACAAGCACAGCCACTTGTTTTTATATTGTGTATGGCTGTTTTAAAAGTATAGTGGATGAGTTGAATAGTTGTGACAGAGGCCTCATGGCCCCAAACTGAAATTGTTTACCCCCGCACCCTTTAAGAAAAAGTGTGCTGACCCCTTATGTATAGTATAAATTCCTGGAAATGAAGTACTGGGTCAAAGAGTATGTACATTTTAAATTTAAATTTTATAATAAAATTCAAATGTAGATCCTTTTTTCAAATTGCTGTCTAAAAGGATGACATAAAATACAATTCTACAGTGTATGAGAGTGTATGTTTTATCAGTCCTTTCTAACCAGGTGTGAGTTTTATCAAAGAAATGCATTTGTCCAACTGATAGGTGAAAATGGTATTACATTGCTTTGTTTTGCATTACTCTAGTTATGACAGAAGTTGAGCATTTTTTCAAAGTTTTTTAAAAAATATTTTCTGTTAACTATCATTTTGTGATTTTGGCATACTTTAAAACAATGGATTGTTTACATTTTTCTTCCAGATTTTAAAGTTATTTGCATATATAGTAAAGTAGCCCTATTTCTATCGTGTGTTGCAAGTGTTCTTCCTAGTTATTTGTATTTTGTCATGTTTGTGATTTTTTTTGGAGATGTGCTAAGTTTTTCCCCCTTGTTTTATTATGAACAATTTCGAAGTATTGAAAGAATAATGCCATGAACATCTGTGTACTCTTTGCTCATGTCAATGGTTGTTAACCAACCTTTTGCCATATTTGCTTTATTTCTTTCCAAGTATATTCATATCCCACCTGTATCATTTGAAATTAAAATGCAGACACTATGACACTTTCAACCCTAAATGATTCAGTGTGAATCTCCTAAGAAGGACTGTCTCCTACATAACCAAATTACCATTACCTAAGACAATTAGCACTTCCCTGGTATCATCCTAATATTCAGCTCATATTTAAAATTTCATAATTTTCCTTAGAATGTCTTAAGACATTTTCCCCCCCAAATCCAGATCCATTCAAACTTCACACGTTGCATTTGGTTGATATATCACTTTAGTATCTTTAGATTGAGAAATGTCTTCTCTTGTTTGTTTTTTCTGTAAACATGTTGACTCTTTAAAAACAGCTTTATTGCAATATAGTTGACTTACAATAAACTGCACCTGTTTAACATTTACAGTTTGATGAGTTTTGACGTGTATATACCTTGGAAGCCATCAAACCATCATCACAATCAAGACAGTGAATGTATCCATTCACCCCTCCCCCATAGTTTCCTCATGCCTCTCTACATACTCAAACATCTATAATTGTACAGTTTCACTGGCTAGATAGATTCCTATCTTGACAGTTGTTTTTTGTTTCAGTTCTTTAAAGATGATGCTCTCCTGTTTTCTCACTGGCTTTGTTTCTGACAGGAAATCTGCCTTCATTCTTATCTTTGTTCCTCTGTACATAATGTCTTTTTTCTGCCAGTTGCTTTTGAGCATTTTGATTATGATGTGTCTTGGTATAGTTTTCTTCATGTTTCTTGTGTTGGGGTTCATTGAGCTTGGATGCATGGGGTTTATGGTTTTCATCAAATTTGGAAATTTTTCCCATTAGTTCTTCACATATTTTTCTTGTCCCCACTTTGCTCTCCTCTCATTTGAGGACTCCAATTTCGCTATGTATTTGGCTAGTTGAAGCTGTCTCACTGCTCACTAATGTTCTTTTTAAATTCTTTTTTCTGTGTTTTGTTTTGGATAGTTTTGTTTTTAAGGTCACTATCCTTTTCTTCTGTAATTATATTATAATCCAACCTATTGCTGTGTCCTTTTACTACTGTATTTGAAATATTTTTCATAACTGTCTTTTCTGTAGCCACCAGTCTTTATTAACTCTGCCTTTACTGTGGACTGAATGTTTGTAACCCTCCAAAATTCATGTGTTGAAATCCTAATCCCCACTGTGGTAGTATTAGGAGGTGGGGCCTTTGGGAAGTAATTGGGTTATGAGGGTGGAGCCCTCATGAATGGGATTAGTGTCCTAAAAACAGGAAGGAGAGCTTGTCCTCTCTGTCTGCTCTCCAGAGATAGAAGAAAATGGTCATCTACAAGCCAGGAAGTGAGCCCTCACCAGATACTGGATCTGTTGCCTACTTGATCTTGGTCTTCCCAGCCTCCGGAACTGTAAGAAATAAATGCTTGTTGTTTAAGTCATCATAACAAATATACAGTGATATATTTGTTACAGCAGCTGGAATGGACTAAGACAGACCTAAACAGTCACTTTTATGTTGGTCTTTTTGCCTCCAGGCTCTTCCTTTAGTTCATCCATTGTACACTGCTGCCTCATTTCTGTCCTAAAGCATGGGTTTGGTCAGGTCATTTCTCTTGCCCAAACCTTTCAGTAACTACCTTTCTTAGTCTGTTTGGGCTGCTGTAACAAAATACCATAGACTGGGTGGCTAATAAACAACAGAGAACTATTTCTCACAGTTCTGGAGGCTGGGAATTCCAAAATAAAGGTGCTGCCATATTTAGTGTCAGGTGAGGGCCCACTTCTTGGTTCAAAGACAGCCATCTTTTCACTGTGTCCTCACATGGTGGAAGGGGATGAGGAAGCTCTCTGCGGCCTCTTTTGTAAAGGCGTTAGTCCCGTTCGTGAGGGTTCTCCCCTCATGATCTAATCACTGCCCAAAGGCCCCACCTCCAAATACCCTCACACTGGGAATTATTTTTTCAACATAGAAATTTTGGGAGGACCAGACATTCAGTCTGCGGTACCACCACTTGCTTACAAAATACACTCAAATTGTTTAGAGCATACTTCCCAGCCTTCCACATTATGGTTGCATTTTTTCTTTCAGTCTTAATCTTGCTGTTTTGTTTCTTTGTGCGTCCTGTAGAAAGAATGGAGGGCACTTAAAAATGAAGAACCTAGAGTCAGATTGGCTGAATATGAATCTTGGCATTACAACCTTATAAAATCTTGGGCATTTTATTTAAACTGACCAAGTGTCAGGCACCTGAGCTGGAAGATAGGCTTAATGATGGGATGGGATGACAGTGCTATTTATAAAGGACTGAGTATAGTGTCTGGCATGTAGTAAAATTGCCACAAATATTAACTTTTATTATTATTCATTTTTTCTTGGCTTTCCTATTTCCTTGCATATACTAATGTGCATACTCATTCCTTTTCTATATGGAGCTCCCTTTGTTCCTACTCTGATTCCATTTGAAAGCCTGCCCGTCCTAGAATACTCAGGTCAAATGCTAGCTTTTTCAAGTTCCCAAACCAGATGAGTTCTTTAGTATCAGCATTATTTTTTGTACTTTATCCTTCACTTTCATGTTTTAGTGTCTGTGTACGTAGTTGTCCTCTTGTGTCTTAAGCTGGTTGAATGCAAGGACTGTATGTCATTTGCGTCTTTGATGGCATCTGCCATGGTACTTACGATAGTTGCTTCATATTTGTTGAATGTGTGAATGAATTATGGTTCTACCTTGCCATAGTTATTAAGTGTTTGACTTAGAGTGAGTTGCCTGTTAAAATTAACTGCATTTAAATGATAATATTCCTAGTTTCTAATGTTCTTAGTTAAATTATACCTTTTCAAGCTTAACACAGTAGTCAGGTGCGCTAGTTGTTAGTATTAGAGTTGTCTTACAAAGTATACTTCTCATTCTGCTTAATATCAAAATAAAAATTCAGTGAGGTGTCATTTCTCTGTCTTTAAACCCCTTGTGAACCAGAAGGTTAGGCACAGGACTCCTATCATACCCAGCATGTTAAGCTCAGCACTGGTAAGGTGATGATGCACAGGAATGACACCCATCTTTAACAGAAATGTTAGAGACAGTCATGGAGTTCATAGGAATTAAATGTGCTTCTGACCCAAGAAGACCTCTATTTCTTAAGCATTAGGGCTTCAAATAATTTGCTTTTAGGAAATCTCATTACATTGAGATTAAGTTGAAGGAAGAGCAGGGATCCATTAGTTGAGAGGATCTGAAAAAGGGTGACTGTGATTAGTTGGTGCACTACAGTTTTAAAACTGGAGTCCTTGACAGAAAGAGGAAAAATAAAGCCAGGAAACGATAGGGAAAAGGGCAAGTGGAGTTATTTCTCTTTGTTCTCACACTAGACCGTGAACTTTTGGAGGGCAAGGCCCACATCTTGCTTGTGTCATAGTACTTCATGCAGTAAATACTTGAGTGGAGTTCTAAGTCTAGAAATAGAGAAATCGTGTCTAATTTTATTTTCATGGTGATGCGAAGCCTGTCTGCTCTCTTGCAAAAACCATTACCTTGAATTGTATGCCCCAGTGTGATTTCAAAAAGCCTTTTGTAAAAAGGAAGAAAATCAAATCAAACAAAACCTGCATACAGCTTTTGTGTGTGTGTGTGTGTGTGTGTGTGTGAATATATTTATTTATTTTTGGCTGTGTTGGGCCTTTGTTGCTGTGCGCAGGCTTTCTCTAGTTGCGGCAAGCAGGGGCTACTCTTCGTTGCGGTGCGTGGGCTTCTCATTGTGGTGGCTTCTCTTGTTGCGGAGCACGGGCTCTAGGCATGTGGGCTTCAGTAGTTGTGGCTCATGGGCTTAGTTGCTTTGCGGCAGGCATATGGGATCTTCCCGGACCAGGGCTTGCACCCATGTCCCCTGCATTGGCAGGCGGATTCTTAACCACTGTGCCACCAGGGAAGCCCTGCATACAGATTTTTCTTTTTCTTTTTTGCGGTATTTGGGCCTCTCACTGTTGTGGCCTCTCCCGTTGCGGAGCACAGGCTCTGGACGCGCAGGCTCAGCAGCCATGGCTCATGGGCCCAGCCGCTCCGCGGCATGTGGGATCTTCCCGGACCGGGGCACGAACCCGTGTCCCCTGCATCGGCAGGCGGACTCTCAACCACTGCGCCACCAGAGAAGCCCCTTGCATACAGCTTTTTAAGAACAATTTTCTTTTTCTGTAAATGGAGACGCCTCTTCTCTGAAAGTGCGCGGAGTTGTTATCTCAGGGTCCTGAGACTGTTACCCTGGCCATGGAAAGCCCATGGAAGTGTCCCCCTGCTCTCTCCTAGGACCCCATTTATAAACTGGTGACTTTTGGTTGAAATACATTCTTCTGGGTTTAACATTTTTATTAAGTTTGTTTTTTATACCATTGGAGGGGATGGTTTCTATAAATGTGGAAGTGGGAAGGTAAAACGTTTTCCCATTCTTGGACCTTGTCCAAGATACAGGTTTTATTGAATACTTCCAGTTTTTAATACACATTGTTAGAGAAGGTAATATAGATAAGAGAATCTAGGATACTTCACTTAACAGGTAAAGTATGTAATAGGTATTTAATAAATGATAACATTAAGTTTATTGTTAAAAATAGTGAAGGGATGTTATAGAGATAGAAAGCAGAAGAGAGAATGCTTAAAATTTTATGGTTGCTTCCTGGAGAACTATATACTCAGAAGTTAGTCTGCCTATACATTGTTGATATCTTTAAATGATCATTAGTTTAAAACTAATCTTTAAAAAGTTTTTTTTTAATAGAAAATATCAAAATAACAGTTGACTTCTTAATATTGAGTGAATATTTACAATAAAACATGTTATCTGCTCCTGTTAAAACTAATGTATTGAAATCAGTGTGTTCTAGGTCAATGGCTTCTAAGACTCCAGTTGGATTCATTGGAGTAGGCAACATGGGGAATCCAATGGCAAAAAATCTCATGAAACATGGCTATCCACTCATTATTTATGATGTGTTCCCTGATGCATGCAAAGAGTTTCTAGATGCAGGTGAACAGGTAAGACCTTTTCTTAAGATTTTTTTAGATTTTGATGTTTAAAAATGTTTTTTAGATTTTGATGTTCCACATTCAAATAAGTGACATCTTCTTAGAAGTATACACAATGGATTTGTAAAGTTAACTTGTTAATTTTATTTCTCTATATGTAATATTATATATGTATGTTATATGATATGTAAAATATGTGTACACACACACACTCACACTCACACACACACGAGACCGTGTACTAGTAACTGAATTTAGAGTTTTTTTTCAAGATATGAAGGAAATTCTTCTTGTACAAGTTGTAGAGTGGTAATTGAGGTCTGAATGTAATCCCAGAACTGGGTGAATACTAAAAAATTCCTGAGAAGTATAGAAAAAGGTTAGAGAGCAAATAAATAGTCAACTTCTAGGTAATAGACTTGAAATAAATACTGAGAAAATGCAGTGCATACATAAAGAACAGGTTTAAGCAACTTAGAGGCTACTTGCAGATCTGGATATCCTCCATCTCCATCATGGTTTGTGTGCCATCTGGGGGTGGCAGCAGTGTTGTTTGAGGATGTGTGAGTATCATCTTGGAACTTTTCAGGGTAGGGTTGTGGCTGCTTATGCCCATATAGTCTCTGAATATTGACACTGTACCACCAGTGCAGCAGGTTTACTGATGACCTTAAGTAGCTTAGGGACTTAGACTTGTTGAAGAGGTTTGATCAGTTCTTTGTTCTGGGAAAGGTGGCTTTACCATCTTCAAGGATGGTAAGGAGTTCCAAGTTGATATTCAGTCTGGGATGGGTTGTTTTTTTGAGGAGATGGATATTACTTTTTGGGATAACACATCTATTTGATGTTGGCACTTTGCAGTGGTTTATATATTTATTTGTAAGAGTAACAACGGTACTTGGTCTCTAAACAGAGGAAATATCTTCAATTAAATACAGAATTTAATCAAAGTAATAACAGCATATTCTTCTGGCATTTTGGAGAATAATGTTCCCGAAGTTTTCACGTGTGTGTGTGTTTATGAAAGATCACATGAATTTCTGTTCCTCTTTCTACCCCTTCTAGTAATACAGAGGTGGAAATTGAATGGAAACTGATTTACCCTGGGCTGGCAAAGCAGAAGCTTAGGGACTTTCAAATTGTGACCAATGTCATTACTCTTCCCTCTGTTCCTGTAGCATTTAACAACTTGCCTATGGAGAACTGAAATGGTCATCATCCCTTTGTGAATCTCTTTTCCGCTGCTTGCCAGATTTCCGGAGCTTTCTGATGCTCTGCCTGAATTGCCTCATACTCTGAAGCTATCCTTTACCTCCATTTCCCAACAAAATTCTTATTCTTTTAGTGTTGCTAATTTTAGGTAGGTGTGAAGGAAGGCTACCTTAAGAATAAGACTTACACTTGAGTGAAGGAGACATTTACATTTTAAAAGAGAGAGAAAAGAAACTAATATTTAATGAGTACCTACTACGTGTCAGGTCTTTTACTAAATATTTTGTACATATTATCTAATTTTATCTTTGTAACAGAAGTATTTTCAGGAAACTGATGCTTGGAGAAGTTAAATAACATCCCCAAGGTTGCACAGTGAGTGAATGGCAAGAGCCAGGATCTGAACAAAGGTCTGTCTTTGACTTCGGAGCTTTAGCTCTTTTAATTACATGATGTGTAGTCACTAATTAATGAAATTTATGTATGAGACATTTTTAAGTGTATGTGTGGCATCTTCCTTGATGATTCTGAAATGTAGCTGTTACCTATTTATAAACTAGACTACTAGAACATAAAGTGCCTAGATTTCTTTTGGGTCAGTTAATGTCAGGCCAGTAATGATTATATACCACACCCTTATTTAATATGTTGTTTTGCACCAATGAAATTTGTTGGAATTAAATAATAGTTATCTGTTATGATGGATTGTATCGTGAGTGGGTATACAGTGTGTTGAATAGTGGCCCCCCAAAAGATGTCCTACAAAATTCTTAGAAGAAAACATAGGGGTAAATCTTTATGATCTTGAATTTGGCAAAGGATTCTTAAATATGACACCCAAGATCATGAGCAACAAAATTAAAAATAAGACTTCATCAAAATTGAAAACTTTTGTGCTCCAAAGAACACCAGCAAGAAAGTGAAAAGGTAACCCACAGAATGGGATAAAATATTTGCAAATCATATATCTGATAAGGACTGGTATCTAGCATGTATAAAGAAGTCATACAATTCAAACAGAAAGACAAGTGGCTCAATTAAATGGGCAAAGGATCTGAATAGAGATTTCTCCAAAGAAGGTACAAATGACCGATAAACACATGAAAAGATGCCAATATCATTAGTCATCAGATAAATGCAGTCAAAGCCACAATGAGATTTCCACATCCACTGGGTTGGCTAGAATTACAAAGGCAGATAACAAGAAGTATGGAGAAATTGAACTATCACACACTGCTGATGAGATTGTAATTCTACTCCTAGGTATATATGAAAGAGAAATGAAAACACATACCCACACAGAAACTTGTATATAAATGGCGCCATTATTCATAATAGCCAAAAGATAGAAACAACCTAAATGTCCCATCAGTGGTAAGCAAAATGTGGTATATCCATACAATGATATATTATTCAGCCATAAAAAGGGATGAAGCACTAACACATGAAAGTCCAGAACAGAGAAATCTGTAGAGACAGAAAGTAGATTAGTGGCTGTTTAGTGCTGGCTGGGAGAGGAGGGGAAAGAGGGAGGCAGGCATAGGGGAGATATAGCTAATGGATATGGGATTTTTTTCTTGAAGTGATGAAAAGTTCTAAAATTGTGATGGTTGCACATATCTGTGAATACACTAAAAACCATCAAATTATATACTTTAGGTGGGCAAATTATATGTTATGTGAATTATATCTCAGTAAAGCTATTTTTTAAAAAGATAAATGTCCAAGTTCTAACCCCCGGTACTTGTGAAAGTGACCTTATTTGGAAATAGGGTCTTGGCAGATGTAGTTAGGTTTAAGATCTTGAGATGAGGCCATCCTGGATTTCAGATGGGCACTAAAGGCAATGATGAGTGTCCTTACAGAGAGCCACAAGGGGAAGGCCGTGGGAAGTCATAGGCAGACTTCAGAGTTACACTGTGGCAAGCCAAGGAACACCAGGGACAGCCAGAAGCTAGTAGAGGCAAAGGAGGATCTTCCTTTGGAGGCAGCGTGGTGCTGCCTACACCTTGCTTTCATACTTGTGGCCACCAGAGTTGTGAGAATACAGTTCTGTGTTTTAAGCCACCACGCTTGGGGTAACATTGCGGTAGCCACTGGAAACCAGTACAGCAAGAATCTACAAAATGGGTTCAGAACCTGCCCTTTCCACTTAGTATCTGCAATCTCAGGCAAGTTATTTAGTGTCTCTATATCTGTTTCCTCGTGTGTGAAATAATAAGGATAATAATAATAATAATAACCTTTCTCAGGGAGTTGTTACGAGGATTAAATGAATTCATATATGTAAAGAGCTTAAAATCGTGTTTGGCACAGTAAGGAGTGTGAGTGTTAGCTCTAAGTAAGTTCCCATAAGTCTTGGTTTCACCTCTGCTCTACAGAGCTGTTATTTCTTTTCTAATGCTTTCTATTTACATGACAATGTCAGAGTCTCTCACTTCTTTGTGAAGAAAAGTTACTTTTTATTGCTTTGATCGCTATGGGTTAAGGCTGCCTGAGAGTCTCTTAGCAAAACAGGGGATAGGACGCTCATTAATTTACTAATTTGGCTGATGTTTCTTGAGTACTTTCTATGTGCTAGGTACTGGGAATATAGCCCAGAACAAAACAGTTAAAGTCTTTGCCTTTGGGGACCAACAGGAGGTGTTAGATTATCAAATCACACAAATATGTGTTTCCAAATTGTGATGTGGAAAGAAAGAGTCTCCTCAGTTTTCAGTAAAATCTGCATTACGTTGGCTGAGAGGGCAGTCAGGGACGTTCTCTGAAGACTAGACATTTAGGTAGATAGCACAAGAATAAGCAGGATTTATCCAGGTGAAGAATGGGGACAAAGGAGCAATCTTCTTTAAAAGTGGAAGCCCCTCTCTCCAGGTTTCTGGAGAGTTCTACTTTAGGTCGACTGATACAGGTTGAGTACCTCCCATGTGTCTAGCAGTCCACCTAGTGCTGTGGAGAATAAAACAGGTTGAGTTGGATGTGGCAATGTATTAGATGTGTCTCAGGTGGCAAGACTAAATAATAGAAGGGAGTTTTTATTAAAATTGTATTTTGACAGTAATAAAGTGCTGAAGCAGGTTTTGAGGGGAAAAATAATAAGTAACTCTTTTTTTTTTTTTTTAATAAGTAACTCTTAAGAGTCATTTCATTTCTGATAGAGAGCTGCACATATATTGTGCTTAATCTTCGCTCACCTACAAACAGAAATGCTGTAGCCTGAAATGAAAGTCATGGAGATGAGGTCTCTTGGATTCCTGGATACAAATCAGAGGGTTCTAGGACACAGACTCAGTTATTAGATTTTCCTTCTTTTCTTCTTCCTTGAGATACGTAAGTGGGTGTGGGGAAGGAAGGAGGATGGGTTCTGGGTGGCTGCCCGTCCCAGATTAGTGAAGCGTGAGACTCTCTTAGCTTCTGCCCGCAGCTCCCAGCCCTGCCCGGCTCCCAGCACGCGGTGGGAAAGTTGTGTGGGTGGTTCACACTGGGGCGGCAAAGCCTGGAAGGCAGAACCCTCTTTTCCCACGTCCCATCTCCCTCACAGCTCTGCTTCCTCTCAGAGTCTTGACTCTAAGAGGTCCTCTGAGTATTGATTACAACAGCAGTGGAGGGCAGGATAACGTGAAATTGAGATAAATGACAGGAGAAGGGTAAAGGGTAAAAAAGCTCTGGGCCTGAGGGGAAATATTCTGTCATAATAAAATGAAAACATTTGTTGATAAATGATTTTTGTGCCGGCAGCTTAAAAACCGTTTTGAACAGCAGCAGTGTCATTTGAACAAGTGTAATTTCCTAAGACCCCTACTTTAAAAGGTAATGTTAATTTGGATGTGTGACTTCTGATGTGTTAAAATGTCAGCAGTACTAATTCATAGCTATATTTAGTTTTTAAATGTTTGATAAAGGAAAAAGTGAGTTTCATTTTACTACTAAAAGACAAAGAGAAGACTTGGGATGAGATGGAAAAATGTAGGTGAAAACTTTGAAACTTCTTGCCATTGTGCACAATAGTGCAGTGAATGGATGAAGAGTTCAAAAATTCAGAGTATATTTGAGTTGACGCTTACATTTTAAGGTCAGGTGTCCCTTCCTTTCCCTGATGTTACTATCTCAAGTAAAGTCGATGAAATGGCAGCCAAAGAAAACAGAATTCTTTTCCCTCAAAGTTTGCAGAAAACATGGCTAGTTGATTTCAAATGTCAACTGTGCTTTCAGTGGGGAATTTGCAGGGAGAGAAAGTACCAAACTAGACATATCTGGATCAAAAAGCAATCAACTAGTTCTAAAGATCTTTGGACATCTCCTTGAAGAAGTGCTTTTTCGTTTTTTTAAAAGCAAAAACTGGGGATTTATTGTTTCATGTAACTGAAGAGTTGGGGAGTGGCCTGAACCCAGACACAGCCGAATTTTGGGCACAGATGTAATTAGATCCGTTTCTGCCTGCTTCTTGGCTCTGCTTTCCACGGGCCGGCTCCTCCCTCCCCTCAAGGTGCAAGGTCCACCTGCAGTTCCAGGTGAAGTGCTTTAGGGTGTTACCACCCTGGACGTTTTCCTTCCAGCTGTACCTAGTAGTAAAAAATACTACGTGGGTTATGAAGGAAATAAAAACTTGGACATGTTAAAATGCTTCACGTGCCTGACTGTATTTAATGAACTTATTTATACCTTTACATGTTAACCAATTCTATTAGGGCATTTATAATTGGTTTAATATGTTACTTGTGGTCATTCCCATAAAAAATTTACGGTTTCCTCTCTCCATATCCCTTTATTATATCTTCATTTCTGTTGGAAACTCGGGTTGATCATACAAAGCATCATTTCAACTTCTAGCATCCATTCTAAGAATGTAACCCATGATAATTATCAGGCCTTTGGGTATTAGAAATCATGAATCAATAAATTGTGAATGTAGTGGTTTAAAAGCATAAACCCAGGAGGAACCTGGCTGCCTGAGCTCAGATCTCAGCTCTATCATGTGCTGGCCGTGTGACTTTTAGACAAATTATTTAACTTCTTTCTACTTAAATTTTCTCCTCTTATAAAATAGCAGTAGTAATAGTACCTTCATCTTAGTCCTAGAGAACCTGGCACATAGAAAGTGCTGTTGCTATTGCCGCTACTGTTAGTTACTACTGTTACGGTTTTTGCTTTAGTATCTATACCATATTTCTCCCAAATCTTCATTCCCCAACACCACACATATAAATGCACCACTGTGTTGGCTGAGTCACTGAGTCCAGAGTTGTTTGGAATAGAATTGTAGACGTATTTTTTTTTTTTTTTTTTTTTTTGCGTTACGCGGGCCTCTCACTGCTGTGGCCTCTCTCGTTGCGGAGCACAGGCTCCGGACGCGCAGGCTCCACAGCATGTGGGATCTTCCCGGACCGGGGCACGAACCCGCGTCCCCTGCATCGGCAGGCGGGCCCTCAACCACTGCACCACCAGGGAAGCCCATGTAGACATATTTTTAAATGAAAGAATGATAATAAAAATTAAAACCAAATTAGGATGTAAAGTGATTTGACTGCATCCCTGCTTAAGAATATATTCTGCAGAGTCCTTTGTGTCCTCCTTTTATTTTACAGAAGATACCAATTTCTCTTTTTAAGCGGTAGCATCAAGGCCATGTGACTTGTGCTTCGTTTTCATTTTCATTTTCATTGTCTGGGAATTTCCTTGGAGATGCCTCTGATTGGTGCCAAAAGTCTTGGGACTTATGCACCATTTCTGTGTGAGTTTTCCGGTTGAACTAGGCTTAATTGGATTCTCTTGTTTTCTCTCTAAACACTTGGGAACCATCTTGTTGTTCCTGGGTTATAAGGCTGAACATGTTTGGTTAAGTAATTCTATTGAGATCTAATCTGGCATCCACTCAGGTTTTGTTAGATGAGAACTTTAAAAGTCTCTTGCTGAGTGGGCTTCACCATTGTTGACCAAATGTTTCAAGATGTAGGCAAAAACCGTTCTGGTCAGTTTTTTAAGGGTAGTGCAATTTTGAAGGAACAGTATGCTTTTCTACTTGGAAAGATTAAAATACACTGAGTGGCAAGTTTAACCAAGGTCATGTTCATCTTGTTTCTTTGCAAGTTTCTCTTACCCATTTGGTTTATGTGGAAGCAATGCTGAGCTTCACTTATGTAACTGTTTTCTCTTTATGTAAAACAACTAGGTTGACTATTGTCTCCTTCCATTGGATATGTAAAAAGGAAGTGCAGTTACTTCAGATTACTCTGGACCCTGATGCCCCCATCATTCCTCCTGCCACCCATCCAGCAAAGCAGATTTTGTCTTTAATCTGTCCAGTTGTCTAATCTTTATATTGTACACCTGCCATTGGTGCTTACTAGCATACAGATGAATCTAGTTGCAGAAATTCTTAAAGACTGTAGATATTGTGAAGGGAACCAATCTCCTGTAATCAAAATTAAAATAATGGAAAAGTAGGGTCGCCTTAATTCACAATGGTATAAGAATGAGGCAGTTGGAATTATCAAGAGATTTTTCTGGGATGGCCATGACAGTCAGAGCAGAGCCATGGTCCAGAGTCAGCCAGGTCAGTGACCGTCCACACATGTGGAGGTGTAGAGGAGTGCTGCTAATGCTTTACATTTGTACTGAGTTGCAGATGCTTCCTATACCATCAGCCCTTTTTTTTTTTTTTTTTTTTTTGCTGTACGCGGGCCTCCCACTGCTGTGGCCTCTCCCGTTGCGGAGCACAGGCTCCGGACGCGCAGGCTCAGCGGCCATGGCTCACGGGCCCAGCCGCTCCGCGGC
>NC_041218.1:49848000-49852698 GCF_002837175.3 Physeter macrocephalus
CCTGGACTGGGGCACGAACCCGTGTCCCCTGCATCGGCAGGCGGACTCTCAACCACCATCAGCCCTTTTTCAAAGAGTCCATACCTTCCTAGAATTTAAGGTTACTAAATGTGAAAAATTCCCTTGCCTAAGTTTCCTTTCTACTTTGGAGATAGAAATGCTTAAAGATAATCCAAATCACTATTCTTATGTTGTAGATTCGTAAACTGAAGCCAGAGAGGTTAAGTGATTTGCACAAAAGCACAGATGATTTAGTGGCTGAGCTATAACTAAACCCAGCCTCTGGCTTCCCAAATTAGTGTTCCTTTCTCTGATCCACGCTGTCTTTGCTTATCGATTCAATTAGCAAATGTAACTGAAGGGCCTCTAATTAGGTTGGCTCCTAAAGGCTTTTGTGGTGAGTGTCAGACTGGCAATAAGGTTTGTTTTTTTCCTGCCAGCTTTTGAGTCGTGGCCAGATTTTGTTAGTTATTTCAAGAGTCTTGAAGCCATCACATGGAAGGCAAGATGATTTGAATAACTGGACACACATGTCTGTCTGTCTAATAAACATGCCTTCTGTAGTGCAAATTAGAGAATGTTATTATAATGTACCAAATGTGTATAGTTGTTACATATGGAGCAGTTGTGGCCAGTACAGTGGTGACATTCCAGCTACCACTATCATTGTGTGTTTTTTTCCGGACCTGTGAGCTTTGACACTACTTTCCTATATATTTGAGGGGTTAGCAGTACTCTGGCAACCCAGGCATCCCAAGAAGCAGATGCTAGGGGTGCAGGGGGCTGATTGGCCACCCCATGCACTTGGCAGTTGCATGAATTGGCATTGCCAATTCATGAGCACAAGAAGCTTGGAGGTGTGAAGTATTCCTAGATCTGTGAGCTAATTGTTGGTGACCCTCAGGGCATGTCTCAAGGAGTTATCTAGATGGAATTGAATTTCCTTCAGTGGAAGAGACTCTCAATTCCTAAGAGAAAGTCTGAAGTTGACTCTTAGACCTCAGGGCTGGCTTACTACAGTCCCTGAAAGATCAAGAGAGATGGAGCTGAGATAGAAGGAAAGGCAACTGAATGGTATGCCACCATTTTGCATGCATTTATTACTTCATTTAAATAGGATGAACAGATGGGGCTCTCTATGTAACCCATATTCTTGGCACAGTCCAGGAGTAGAGAATTATGACTCCTATAGCTTTTCCTTTTCTTCTCATCTTACTGAGCTGTTTTTTTTCTTGAGGAAACTTGAATTGTTTGCCAGAAAATAGTTGCCTCTTTTCAAATCTCAATATTTGTTTGAGTGTAGGGAAGGTTTTCACCTAACTTAAGTATTACTTTGTAATTTGATGGAAAAAAAATTTTTTCCAGAATTATTTGTAGCCGATCCCCACTATATATCAAAATATACGTATTGTTGAATGTGCCACTTTGTAGACTCTAAAATGCTGTATTGCCTTTAGATGAGAGAGACTGTCTTTTTTTTTTGTTTTTGGCTTTAGAGTCTGAGGTGTTTAATATTATCACTTAGTACACAAAGTGCCAGGATACTTGCTTATCTGAAATTTTAGAATACAACTTATGAAATTATGTTAAAACTGCCTTTATGTAGAATTTGATTTAGAAGCTGATAGTCTCTTATGGAAGAATGAAATGTAATTGCTTCTAGCTCATAATATTTAGATTGCACACTGTGTTTGGTTTCTCATTCTTTCATCAGCTGTACATCAGAGACAGAAAAAATGTTTCGTTTACTTCCACCACATGAAAAGCAGAGGCATTCCCATTCCTAAGATGCTTATGTGCCAGTTCACATTTCCTAGTAGAAAGACGTCAGTTTCTAATACATATGTAAATATTCCTATGGAGAAATTTTTGATTATCCTCCTGATAGTTCTTTGTCTTTTCTTTAAAGAGAGAAAAGGCTTTGGAAAGGAGCTTTCGTGATAATTGGGGTGATAGATTCTTTCTGTTAAAGGAGAGTTTCAGTCAAGAAGTGATCTCCTGGTCTCTTCTGGCCTCTTTGGTTGCTGACCAGCTGGCCAGGTGTATCATGGTGTATATATGGGAGAGAGCAGGGGGTGGGGGAAATGTGAGTGAGGGTATGTACACCCATACTTGTAAACATATGTACAGAGGATGGGCAGAGCAGCTTTCCTGTACAGTACGTTCATGGTCATCATTAAAGCAGAAGTCAGGGTTGCAGAGAGAGCATACCTTGATGCCTGTTCATATGTCGTTGTTGTATATATGGTTTCCACAGGAGACCTGACAGCTCATGCTCTCAGGCTTCATGGTGGTACTCACATTCAGTGCAGTACATGCTTATGTCCTTGTCCTGACTTTTTATGAAACAGGCTTAATTTTTTTTTCCTTGAAAATAGAGGCTGGAAGATAGTGTTAATGGGGGCTTGAGAATTTACTTGTGGATTTTGCTGCCCATGAAATAATTGGTGTATCCTGTAGTTCAGCTACCAAGTCTGATACACTAGAATGTTTTCCTTAGAGCATCTACCAAAAAGTATGCTGTTTAAGAATCCAACTTAGAGGCATCCATGAGAAGTGTGTCTGTTCCCAGGACTGCTGGGTTTTGCCCTTTTCCCCCTCAACTCACTTCACACTTTTTAAAGTAAACAGTGGATGTGATTCCATAGAAACTGCATCTGTATGTGTGAAGGAATAGACTCTATTTTAGGCAGTAAGGGTTTTTTTTTGCTCGTTTTTTGTTTTTGTCATTTGAAAACAAGGATTAGTTTTTATTCACTGTCACTATTATGGGCATGCATAAAAAGTGGATCCTACTTGTACTGTAGAAGCTGCTTGCATTTAATTTAAATAATGTGGCTTTGCAATTTTTTTTTTAAAGGTAGTGTCTTCCCCAGCAGATGTAGCTGAAAAAGCTGACAGAATTATTACAATGTTGCCCACCAGCATCAATGCAATAGAAGCTTATTCTGGAGCAAATGGGATTCTAAAGTATGTATTTCTCAACTGTAGATATGTTCTTGTTATGATAGTTTATGAATTTCACATTTGTTAGAACTATTGTGAAATTACAATTATGTTTGTTAAACCTTGTACTGTTTTCTTATGTCTTAAAAGTGAATGGTGTGGTTTCTCTCATTGTAAAGGGTTTATTTTTTCACTGAAGTCAAGTATGTGACTTTTGGGAATAAATTTTTTTTGCTTTCTGTTTCTTTCCTTTAATCTTGCGTTAAACTTACGTTGGTAACCTGTTTAACAGATTTTTTTTGCGATACGCGGGCCTCTCACTGTTGTGGCCTCTCCCCTTGCGGAGCACAGGCTCCGGATGCGCAGGCTCAGCGGCCGTGGCTCACGGGCCCAGCCGCTCTGCGGCACGTGGGATCTTCCCGGACCGGGGCACGAACCCGCATCCCCTGCATTGGCAGGCGGACTCTCAACCACTGCGCCACCAGGGAAGCCCGAAAGACTCTCATTTTGGATGGAGCCCTCAGGCCCACAGTGTGGGTGTGGTCCTGAGGTGACCTAGCTGTCTCATTACCTAGTCTGTTCCAATTATGGCCCTGTTTTACCTCTGAAGAAAAAGTTACTAAAAACTCTGTAGAGACAAAATCCTATTTTTATTAATATTCTTTACTAGGAATATGGTGGCCAGCAACCAGGGAAGTTTTGTCTCGGGAGTGCTTTGAAAGATTTTGGCTTTACATTGAACTGTAATTTGCTTCTCATGGGTAGTTCTTTATTTTCTTCTGGGTCAGGACCATTTCCCCATACCCTGTGCATGTATAATTTTTGAGACCATTTCCCATTTGCTTAAAGCTTTAAGATCTTAAAAATATTAATATCACAGAAGACTGGTAAACTTAATTCTTATATTTTAGGGTATGTAAAGTGGAATTCCACATACTGAGGTGATCTGTAACAGAGTGTGCGCTATTTCTTTTCTGTGGAACATACCCAGCTGTTGCATTTGGACCAGATCAATTCATATGTCTAAAATTGTTGTTTAAAGCATTTTGTGTGCTATTTTTTTCTGTAGAAAAAAAATTTCTTTTTTATAGTTTTTAGCAATGATTTTCTATTTCCCTTTCAATATTTTTATTTATTCAGTTCTAACTTTCCAATCATGGTTATGAGTAAATGTCCTCTGGGTTAGTTTATCTGTAGTAAGAATTTTGGGACGTTTGAATTCAAGGTTAGCCATAGCCCTTTAAATAAATTGTAATTTAGGTCAGTTTCCAAGCCAGTGAAGATAGGCATAGATTATAGACTGTAAGGGAACTATATAGGTATCTGCACTTACAGTGCAAACAACTGTTTTACTTTAAGAATGCCATTTAAATATGGATGTAAAATATGATATATGAAAAGACTGCTTCCCCCTTTTACCAATGTTTGTATATAAATTTACCGTAAAGAACAAAAAGTCTCTGTGAGATTTATAGGTCCATTCCTGTGTTTTCCTTTCTGCCTGTTTGATGTTTTATTTTGTCTTTACAAAGTTGCAGTTATTAAAGAATATGCCATCCTAAAGCAAATGGCTAAATTTTAACTGCTTATGTTTATTCTACCTAGTGGAAATGAAATGGATATGTGAAATTTGTAATATGGCTTGTTAAAGACAAGTAAATTACTTTTTAAAGAGACCCAGCTACTTTACAAACAAAAATTTAAATCCTGGGCTTCCCTGGTGGCGCAGTGGTTGAGAGTCCGCCTGCCGAT
>NC_041218.1:49852776-49882425 GCF_002837175.3 Physeter macrocephalus
AAAAAAAAAAAAAAAAAAAAAAAAAAAAAAAATCCTACTAAATAGCCCTTTTAAAGTTAATAGGTGTTTTAAATTGCTTACATCTTAGCTTATCTATATTATTATGGTTAGTGCGTATTTCACCTGAAACCAGAATTTATACCATATAGATTATTGATTATTTTGGTTTCTTTGAAATAGTTCGAGTTTACTTTGAGCTATAATTGATCTGAAAATGAATTTGAGATTTTGAACCAGTTCTAATAATGTTTTTAATATTAAACCAAAGACCTCCTTGATATCTGGTGAATTTTAGCAGATTCTGATATAGGTAGTTGCATGAAATGCTTATTCAGAGTTGTAAACTATATTTTTTAAATTATAAAACTATAGTTTTTAAAAACTATATTTCTGTTCATTTACTTAGAAAAGTGAAGAAAGGCTCACTATTAATAGATTCCAGTACTATTGATCCTATGGTTTCGAAAGAATTGGCCAAAGAAGTTGAGAAAATGGGAGCAGTTTTCATGGATGCCCCTGTTTCTGGTGGTAAGTGGTAGCTAAAATATATGCACATCTATTCTGTTTGTCATGAATAACAGTTATGATTTTGTGCTACCCAAGATATATCCAGTTATTTTTAGAGCTATTGCAGATTCTCAGTTTCCTCATTAAAAATAAAAACAAAGCAAAACTGACTTATGTTATTTAGTACTCTCAAAATACAATGCTTTTTCTAAATTCAGGTAATAGGATGTTACAACTTTGAAGAGCTATGAATTTTTGGTCCAAATTACTGTTGGTAGGGATAGATCGATTCTTAGAAAATTTTAACTTTTCAGAACAGATTCAAGAAATAATTAGCCTGAATAATCTTGTAACTATTAAAGAAACTGAAGAAGTGGCAAAAAAGAAAAAATAATTTCATACGGGAAACATTAGGCCCAGGTGATTTTACAGGTGAGTGTTACCAGAATTTCAAGGAGCAGATCGTCTCAATTATTTATTTATTTATTTATTTATTTATTTAATTTATTTATTTTTGGCTGCGTGGGGTCTTTGTTGCTGCATGCGGGCTTTCTCTACTTGTGGCGAGCGGGGGCTACTCTTCGTTGTAGTGCGTGGGCTTCTCATTGCGGTGGCTTCTCTTGTTGCAGAGCACTGGCTCTAGGCGCGTGGGCTTTAGTAGTTGTGGCATGCAGGGTCAGTAGTTGTGGCTCGCGGGCTCTAGAGCGCAGGCTCAGTAGATGTGGCGCATGGGCTTAGTTGCTCCGTGACATGTGGGATCTTCCCGTACCAGGGCTCGAACCCCATCTCAATTTTATACAAACTTTTCCAGACAATACAAAAAGAGGAAATGCTTCCCCAACTCATTCTGTAAGATATGTATAACTCTGATAATTAAACCAGACGGAAACATTATGAGAGAGAAAAACTGTAGGTCTACATCAGTCATGAATGTAGAAGTAAAAACTTCATAAAGTGTATTAGCAAACTAAATCCAACCGCATATGAAAGAGATCAAACACTACAACCAAGTTTGGTTTATCTCATGTATGTACAGACGGCTTAATATTAGAAGGTCTATAAATAAATAAATTTCACCACATTGACATACTTAGAAATCATCATCATCTCAATCAGAGGACAAGGAGACCCACTAATAAAATTCTAGAAGCTTAATAGTATATAAAATACTTAAGCGGGTATCTGGGTATTTTGGAATGGCAGGATTATGGGTATTATGACTTTCCATAATTTCCAAATTTTCCAGCATTACTGTGTAATCGAATATAATTATATGCACATACACACATGTATTTGCATACATATACACATACATACATAATGTAATTATAGCAACATAGCAGTAGACAATGGAGTAGCAATTTTATTCCTATTAAACTCGATTGTTAGCTTTGGGATTAAAAAATAATAAAATATAATAATTTAAATCAGTTTCTTTTTTTCATAAAGAACCTAATGGTCTTGTAAAGGTATCTTATATCCCAAACCACTTTTGAGTATAGGTGGAGGTATAAATAATTTTTAGCCCCTATAATTGTTATACTGACTTGGTTAAGTAGGATTTTGGGTGTAAAGATTTATAATGTGGTATGGATCTTTGATCATAAAATACTAATAAGCAGTTTTAAGCTTGGTGTTGGTATTTTTTTTGTAGAATGGATTTAATAAACTGAACAATTCTTTCTTCTTTGAGTGGTTCTGTGATTTAATTAAAAAATTGATACATGGTACATATGATCTTGCTGTTGGTTGATCTTCTTTTGCTTCAAGAGTATAG
The DNA here is from genome assembly GCF_002837175.3 of Physeter macrocephalus. Classification (NCBI taxonomy): domain Eukaryota; kingdom Metazoa; phylum Chordata; class Mammalia; order Artiodactyla; family Physeteridae; genus Physeter; species Physeter macrocephalus. The sequence continues at coordinate 49,855,061 of NC_041218.1, forward strand.
ACTGAAATTATCATTTGATAATGAAAAATACCAACTTGATTTTTAAGTGTTATTTTAACTTTTAAAAATAATATAGTCTTCTTTGGGATCAAACTTTGAAATTACTCCTTGTTCTTACCAAGCTGTTTTTAAACCCACTTTTGTAGTTTTAGAATGCAAAAATGTTAATTTGTAATAGTGAATACACTTGAATCTGTGCTATATTATAGACTGGAAGCTTTGTGTAGAGATGGTTTGTGATAATTTATTGGTTGACACGATCATTATGAGATTAGCCAGTATATAATAGAAGCTTATGTTTGTTTTCTCATAGTTATTATCTTTATATTTTTAATATGACGGATTAAAAATGTCTCCACTTTCTCAGTTAAAATAGAGGAAACTTTCTATAAGTTAGAGTTGGCTGGTTTAAAAATCATTATATTTTAACTAAATAAAATTAAGGAAAAGGGACCTGGAAAAAACATAGATACCCAAGTTAGATACCCAAGATGGGACCACAATTTTATAGAGGTTCTATATTTGTCAGTCTTAAACATGGATTATTTGAGGTAACTTGAATAAAACCTTAAAAAATTTCCCCCATGTTTGTCCCTCTTCCCTCACCCCTCATTTGTTCCTTATCTTAGACTTAAAAAAATGCATTTTTGTGTATTTATATAGAGCTATTACCTACAAATACAGTAGTATTCTAAAAATTAAAATAGGAACATATTATACTCCTTATTCTGTGGTTAGCATTTTAAGGAGAAGCTTTTTTTTTAACCTAGATGAATTTGAAGTTGTATAGATTTCTGAGATAGTGATTCATTTCTTTAGTCCAGCCCCTTCCTCTGCTTTCTGCTAACTTTTATTCTGGGGAATGCAATGAAAAGAATCTTTACTGTATCATTTTACCAGCCCATGGAGTAATATATTGAAGGTTTTCCTCAGGTTTCATTATTGCAGCTTCTTTATACATCATCCTTATTACAAATAATATAATTTTATTTAAGTTCCATGTGACTTTTTAAAAAAATCAAAAGCAAGTGATGCTTAAACTGCTATAATTATCATCCTGAAACCAATGTGACTAACTTTTATACTTGTACAGTTAACACTTTGTAGCATAGATATTACTTTATAAAGTACTTTGGCATGCCTCAACCAATTTGGTTCTTCCTTTTGAAGCTGTCAAACTGTACATGCTTTTATCAAAGCCCACATTACATTATATTTATAGGCATTGATTCACTTCCTCCTGTAGAATTTAAGCTTTTTGAGTGCAGGGAGTAACACTTTTTTTTTTTCAATTTTTGTTAAATATTGAATTTATATACAAAATATTTATAACGTTATAAAGGTACCAAGTATAAGTATACGTCAGGCCCATGTGTACTCTCCTCCCAGTTTAAGAAGTGGAGCCTTACTATTACCTTGTTTCTTCTACTCTGTTAATACTTAATTTGACTGTTATCTTATATTCACCTCTATGGATATTTAAAGAGAGAGAATAACACCAGATCTGATTTATACAGCTGATTCTAGGGCTAGAGAAGGAACTTTAGTTCTAGAAATGGAAAATTTACGTTGAAGATCAACTAGAAACCTTATAGATGATTCCTGATTCTATCCGAGGGGGAACCAATGGAATTTGGAATTAGATTTGATGGTTCTTTAGTAAATATTCTTTAAGCAAGGAAGAAAGGAAATTGGTTAGTTCCTATAATTCTCCTACCACCTTTAGTTTCATTTTCTGCTGTACTCCTGTTAATAAGTTAAAAGAAGTTTACTTGGATATTCGGGAGAGCCTGGAACTTTAAAAGTAACTCTAAAAATGAAGGTCTTCATTTTTTCTTTAATGAAATGTCTTATACTTAAATTATTGTATTTATATAATTCTTACAAGATTATATACTGTTTTCTGATTTTACATTCTAATCCTGTTATGCTGACAGCACCTTGATTGCTGATTTCATATAATAAACATTTATTGAGTACTTGTAGTCTAGGTATGTTCTAGGTACTAGAGTTAGAGCTTTAAAGATAGTCAACATCTTTTGCCTCATGGAGCTTATGATTTGGTAGGAATAGAGAGAATAAACAAGTAACCAAGAATAATTTCAGTGATAAGTACTATGAAGGAAAAAACACAGAGTAAACAGTTAAGGAGACAGAGACTAAGGGGAGGGCCCTTTTACGTAGAGTGGATAGGATGCCTTCTCTGGGGAAGTGACATTTAAGCAGAGATCTGAATGTGCAGGTCAAGGGAAAGAGTGTTCTCAGTAGAGGGAGGTGCTCTGTGAGGGCTCTGAGGCATGAACAAGCTTGGTATGTTTGTGGAACATTTATCTTTGTATCCCTAGGGTTTAGCAGGTAGTTTCACTCAGAGTTAGTTAAACTGAATGATCTTTACACTGACTCCCCATATGTCTAATACCGTGCCTTTGTTTAACCATTTGCGGTTATCAAACTAAAGCTAACCAGGGTCTCTAGTAGCCCATGACACTGGCCTCATAAGTATGATGCCCTAATCTGTTTATCTGTCTTTTGTAAATCACATCTTTATGAAAGTTGTAATCCTTTAATGTGAAATGTTGTTTAGTCACACCAATTTGGACACATGCATTTTTTTTAGTATGGAATGGGTCTGCCACCACAGTGTTAGTTCCAATTTGATTAGCTCTCTTGTATAATGAATGCTAGACACAAAGCAAATTAAAAACTATTGTTTGCGACTAATGACTACTGTTCAGTCTGCTCTGAGGGCATAACTACAGCACTTAACTGTGCTTGAATAACTGAAGAATAAGCTCACCGATTGCCTAGTATGTCTGTAGGTTTGCATAGAAACCTTGAGTTGAAGAAGAGACTCTGAAGTGGCCCTTGTAGTTAGCCCAAGGCTTTCTGTGCTGGCAAGCCTCATAGATTTGCTAAAATATTGCTCCGGTTAGGGATTAATGTCAAAATTAAATGATTGAACTTGTGTGTATGTGTTTGTATAACAGTTCCCTACCAAAAAACCAGATTTAATACTCTACTCACTTGGCTGGGTTAAGTTTTAGTAATTTGTTTGAGATATTCTTAGAATATGGAATAGTAAGCACAAAACCTATTAAGGACTTTCTCTTAGAGAGCTAGACTTGCTTGCTAAATTCTTCAGTGAAAGTCTCATATAGACCCCATTATTGTTTTTAAAATCAAGTGTGCAAGTCTTGGGCTTTACTGCTCACTGAACTGGATACCTACCATTTTTCCACTTGACCTGTACCTAATTTATGGTAAAGGGAGTACAAAAACAAAAATTATTTATATTTTGGCACTTAACACCATTATGGTTAAAGGTCTATTGGCATTTCCATTAAAACATTTTCTTAGAGAGGTTTATAACTTGGCAATTTTACTTGGCTTTGGGCTGAAACATTGCTATTTCTGTCCAAAAGCAGATTCTTTTATCAAATTTAATATAACTGAATTTGCCATAGTTTAGAATGTGTGAAGGGGAAAGGGCTATCACAGTAGGTCTTTGATGCTCTCAGAAGCTGTTTGATTACACAGTAGTATCGTGTGCAGTATTTGTTCTTAGATTTTAGTCTTACCTCAGTAACATTTTATTTTTTTAATGTTTTGAAATAAGCTGATTTAACATGATTAAGATAATTCATTTTCATGGGTTCTTCCCTTTAAAGAATTGTACTACTATGATGCTTTTTAGTTCTTTTAAAATGATCAATTCTATTATTTATTATAAAATTTAAAAGTACTTTGTGGCATTGACTTCTGTCTCAGACTTGGATTATTATATCTTGAAAAATATTAAAGTGAGCTTCTGCTTGGTCTGATTTGTGGTATTTAAAACGTTAGTAGCGGGCTTCCCTGGTGGCGCAGTGGTTGAGAGTCCACCTGCCAATGTAGCGGACACGGGTTCGTGCCCCGGTCCAGGAAGATCCCACATGCCGCAGAGCGGCTAGGCCCGTGAGCCATGGCCGCTGAGCCTGCACGTCCGGAGCCTGTGCTCCGCCACAGGAGAGACCACAACAGTGAGAGGCCCGTGTACCGCAAAAAAAAAATAATAATAATAACTAAGTAAATAATAAAGCGTTAGTAGCTCAAGTAATTAAAATTTTCTTTAACTTGATTTAATGGACAAATCCATTTCCTCAGAAATGACACAAGATTCATCAGTACCAGTACACCCAGAAATGGGTTAATTATGATATCCACTTACATTTAACCATAATTTTACTTATCACCCTGATCCATTAAGTATCCTTTCTGTCTCTGGAGAATACATTTTGCCTGGGATTTTCTCCAGTTTGCACAAAGTGGTTCAGAAATGTTTGGTAAATAAATTCCAAGGATTTCTTTGAAATTAGTCCCAAAGAAGAGGTGCCCATAAAAACCTCTTTTTACATTCTTTGGCGTGCCTGAGACTCCCTTACAACAGTTGTCAGGGACAAGAGTCCCTATATAAGGTGTTAATGAGTTCTTAGCATGTTTAGAGAAGACTGCTGACTCACTGCCCAAGATAACATGGTTGAGGCAGCTTTAATAATTTGTCTCCTCAGAAAATAGTAGAAGAGTGGGTTAGAGAAGGCAAAGTGATGACTTCACTCAGTGTTTGTATTATTGCTGTCAATTATTGTTAGTAATAATTATTATTGCTAACAAGAACCTAGTTTATTTCTAAGAATTTACTCTCTTGCAGTTTGCGATTCCCTCATCTCCAAATCTGCAGGCCAGATTTTAACTGCATTGCAATTTCCAGTCAAGTAACCGTTACCAGAGTTGCTCTTGCCAGGCTCTGTCCTGTGGTGGAGGGTTCTCCTCACATGGGTCTGTTGGAAAGTGTGTGGATAAGGCAGGGGTCCTGCCTCAAGTAATCCCAGGGTATTTTTAATGTCCTTTAATTGCCATTCAGGATGTAAGTCAGACCAGACACAACTGGGTCTGGTCACATAGTTCAGGACTGTCTAGCAGTATTTATATAAAGGTGAAGTAGATTTAGTAAATAAATCTTCTAAAGCTATTAATTGTATATAATTTATTTTTCATTAACATCTTTTGATTCCTAAGCAGTGTGAAATTAGTTCCAGTATCCCTTATGTCTTTATTGTGTTTTGTTTGTGATCCCTGGATAGCTATTGGGGGTGAAGTGGAATTAAGAATTTGACAAGGGCCTTGTCATCACAATCAAACCATTATCAGACTTACTTGCAGTGTTTTAGATGTCTGATTTTCTTAAAGAAAGTTTGATAATGTTAGCAGTTGAAAAGTACGTTAAGTTGAGGTTAGGTCCTTCTCTGTATATATTTGCCATACAATTCTGTTTTACTTGGGGTGTTTTAATTGTGAAAAATTTAAGTATACGTGCACATTTCATAGTCGCCATCCTCCCCACGTGGCCAATGAAGGTATGATAGCTGACTCGCCATCTCCCTTCTGCCTTAAGTAATTTAACTTGACCTGAAGGTAGAGGGTTTTTGTTATTGTTTTGTATTTAGCTCAGATTACCTCCAGCGATGGAGAAATGTGGACTCTTTTAGAAGAGTATTAAGAATTTTAAGGTTTGTATCTGACATCTTTTTTTATTGAGTTATTGACTATTAGTTATGGTCATCAGAATGTTTATCCACTGCAGTCTCTAAGATAGCATTGTTTGTAAGGCGTTTTTTTTAAAGTGAAATAAAATGTGAGGCCAGGCATACAAGTGATTTTATCACTAATTATATTTCATTTCCACTAAGTCTTATGTGTGAGGGTAATACTTGTTCTCAAGTAGCCAACATTGTTAATGTACTATGTCCATATATTAAAGAGTAGAAAAATAGTCTTGGCAGACACTGAAATAATTAATTTGCTTTTCCAGCCAAGATAGGTTTATAAAACTTTCTGAAAATTAAGAAGTGGGAAAGAATTTTTCTTTGCATTAATGCCACATTAACCCTTTACCTTAGGCTATAAAAATTTTCTTGCAGCATTTTTTCATTAGATAAGCAGCTAGTGGAAGGATAGTTGATTTATTGTAATTGTCAAATATCTGTAAACACTCAGCTGAAAGAATTATTTTGACATAAAATCCTGAGTAGAGATGAGATTTTTCTCTAAAAGTAAATGGTAATTGTGAGAAAGGAGTAGGAGCAACAGTATAGTTCTGACTTTGAGATCTATAATCTTTAGTAGCAAACTTTTAAAAACAGCATTTAGAAATATGTGATGGTATCTCATGGGCTTTAATTGGGCTGTACTTTTATATTCTTATTAGTACTCGTATAAAATCAACAGCTTTTCATGATTGAGCATTTACATCTTAAATCTTACACACTGCTCTGTTAGGAAAACACACCCAGCAACACTGGGTATTTTGAAGTTAATAGGAATAGTCTATATTTTATGCAGAAAAGTTGCTTTATATAATATTCAAGGGCTAGTGGACCAGGGTGAGAGTGGCAGTAGAGGGAGGCAGGGTGGGCGCCTGTCGGGGGTGAGAGAGCCATTCCACTGTCCTCCATTTTAGCTGGTAGTTTGGATTAAAACTGCAGAATTAAATTTTTTGGAACTGTTACTACCCCAAGTGGGAATATAAACTATATTGAACAAAATTTATTTAGCCTGTTAAAAAGTCAACCTAAAACTCTAGTTAATTAGTTTACATTATGACATCACTTCTAGTTGAGGCTCAAACTTCTACTGAGTAGGAGGAGCTCTATCAGGTGAGCTGACTGCTACCCATATGGGGCTTTAAGATAATGATGAGTTTAAATTTCCTCTTAGAGCTAAGTGAGAATAAAACTGGAGGCAGTAAATACTCTGGGCCAAAGCCATTAAATGAAAAAGCTGGGAATTCTCCAGCTCTTGACTTAAATTGTTTGTTTATCAGCTGGCGCCTAGTCTGGAGTCAAGAGCTGGAGATTTCTATCTGTGACAGAACTTTGAAACTCTTGCAGGACACTTTCATTTCAACTTAAGGTAACTTGAGTTTATAGCTTTGGCTTTAAAGATTACTAATGATTTACTCATTTCCTTACCATTTAACCAGAGTGGACTTTTTCCCAGGAAGGGATCTGTGTTTATTTAGGGCCTTTGTCTGCGGAGGGATTAAAAGGCAGCCCACCAGCATTGTGAACTTGATGGTAATAAAAGGTCACCAAAACACACCATAAAAACGTTCTTACCATGGAATTAATTATACAGTGTAATTTTACAAAGCAGTTGTTACTCCGTCCCTATACACCCAATTCTTAAGCATTTCACCTTTTAAAAATTAAAGCTTTCGTACAATTTAGGTTTTTGAAAAATATGTTTTGCTTCCTTTATGATATTTAAACACTAAGGAAATTGTCGCATGCAGTTAATTGCTTAAAATTTTTAAAGTTTTAAAATAAAAATTAGCTGTTATTGTTAAACTGCGGGATGAATAACTCGTTTAGGAGGAAGGCAGAGTAGTCAACAGGGGTGGTTGGCGTTTCATAGAACAGCTCAGTTTCTAAAAACCTAAGCCTTGTTAAAAATATTTTTTTTCCGTGCCACCAGGTGGCATTGCATCCAAACCTGCTTGTGATAAAGGGAGGATTTTAAAATACATTCTTTTTTGTTCAGGAGAGGTCATAATACTTTTTCTAGATTTTGCTTTTGAAGTTAGCTTAAAAATACATCTAATATCAAGGTTGATTAAATGTCTCTCTCCAAAGAACTGAAAAAGATTTCTGAACTCTGCAAGTGTTTGCTTTTAAGTGGTTAATACTGAAATGAAAGTAAATTAAAATGTTGAAACTTTTGCAGAGGATTGCCTTTTTTTTTTTTAATAAAATGAACATTTAACAGTTGGTTATTTTTTTGGTTTTGTTTTACTTGTCTAAACACTCGAGAGAGGATCCTGCCTATAAAACCCTCACAAATGTTGCAGAAACCCCCCAGTGCAGCAAATTACTGCCCTACTCCCCTCGACACCGGCCCCAGCCCTTATAATAAAAAGTGTCAGCAGGTTTCACTGTATGGGAATTTTTTAAAAGAGGGAAAGAGCTCTGAAAGGTGCAAGTTGGTCCTTTTCACAAGCCTAACTATGAGATTCATTAGGCAGTTCATGTTCATGTCTTAAAAGCTGTTTTTGGGAAAGTAAATTCTTGCAGTTTCCTGTACTGGTTTTGAGGAAGTCTTTTGAATCAGCTCATTTTAAGAAAGTGATAATGTAAAAGCAGGAAAAAAAGGCTCATTATAAATTTTAATAAGAAAGATTTTTTCATTAAAATACATATTAATGTTCTATTTTATGAACTCATATATAAGTTAATAAACTCTGTACAGAAAAAATTGTTTAATACAAGTATTCAGGTGTACAGTATTTGTCAGAATAAATAAGGTTCAGTGTACATTCTATTGATTTTTATCCTTTTAAAAAATGTGTTCACTGTACAGAGAGATGTTTAATGCTTAGCTTTGATTAGCTTTGATTATTTATCAAAAAGCTTTATGAAATGTTGCTCATTTTATACTCTCACCTCTTCCTCTGAGGCTTCTTAGTGTGTACAGCCTGATTAAGAAATGTATATGTTTTCAAAGTAAATGTTTGACCTCCCACCTTGTTCCCGCTTTTGTACACACACACACACACACACACACACACACACACGCACACACACGCAACCCTCCCCTTCCCTATATTTTGAATAACTCGATTGTAATGTGTGTTGTACTAAAACTAAATACATTCGAACATTTAGTCGTACAAAGAAAACTTTGTTTTAAAAATTAGGAAAATTTCACATTTGAAAGTAGTCTAGACAAAGGTGCTCGTGACATTTGACACTGAATATTTTACTTTTAAACTTGATACAACAGTCTGCTTCTTAGCTTTGTTGTATGCTGATATTTCTACTTATTTCACATCAAAAAGCTGTAGTGGTTTTTCTTTAAAGATTGTGCCTGTGTTCTTGAATTGCCTCCTGCTGTCCATGAATTGCTTCTTGGCTTTTTTTGTTAGAATTTCTCACCAGGGTTTTTGTGAGCTATGTAGCCAACATTAAGGGGAAAAAAAAAGAATTTGATACAGTAGGCTGGATTAGTAAAAATTATACTTACCATTTATAATTATAATTGAGCCAGCTTTTATGTAATAAGAATAAGCACATGCAAATCTCATGTAATAATATGCATATATATTTATAATTGCCTACAGTGACTATTTTTCTACTTGTTTCTAAAATATTAAATGACTATTTTTGCTGAAATTCTAGATATCTACTTTTTTATTAAAAATAATAGAAAAAAAAATCCTTGCTAGTTAGGGTGTGTGTAATTTAGTAATGAAGCATTAAGATTTTGGCTTCTCTCATTTCAGTTGGAAATACTATTGGTGTAAGTGAGTGTTGCCATGGGAACCTCCACATAGATTTAAAAGGCAAGACTGTCTAAGTAGAGGAGGAGGGGCAATGTACTCAGATACCACTGGCCTAAATGATCTATTTTCTGTATGTGCTGGGGGTTTAGGGGGAGCCAGGATGAGAAGGGAAGAGAAAGTAGTGCAGAAAGTAAATATTAAAAGTTAAAATCATGTACTATACTTTTGGAGTCTCATAGGTGGAAGTATTTTAAAATTTAAATGGATGAAATGTGATTCTTAATTATTTGTATCATTTGCATATGCTGAGAAGTCTTTGCATACCTTATTTTTAAACTGTGTTGATGGAACATGTTTAACTTACTTGATTTTAGATAAAATATTTAATTCAGTGAAATTTTTTGGTTGGAAAGTTAGGATTTCAGTCTCTGAGATGGCTTTAATTATAAATTTTATTAAAGAGTTTAACATAATTTTTTTCCAGATATCTGAAAAAAAAATTTTTTTTAAACCGTAACTTTGCTGACAAGGAGACAGTTAATGTGGCTTTCAAAGAAAAGCTGGCTTTTAGACTAAATAGTATTTTTAATATTAGATTTTTAAAATTAAAGAAGTTTGTACTTTTCTATAAATATTGGTCAAGGAAACAATGACTTACTGTATTTGCATGTATAATATTGTATGGTTTTCTAAAATAAAGAATGAAAATAGCAAAAGCAAGCATCAAATCCTTTTATATCGTTTAGGAGCACATGTGTAGCTGCTGAAAAGAGGCTGCTGATATTTATGTTATTAAAACCAATGAAATTGCGCCAAACATGAGTTAGTGTGGAAAATGCAACATCATTATCGCAGTTTTATACACTATGGATTCTGGATGTCAGATACATGTGGGAAAAAAAGAAAAGACATTAACCTGACAAAAACTGTTTAAGCTTTACCTTTTTAGTCTATCCAGAGAAAAAGTTAAGCTGCCAAGGTAATAAAACATCCGGAAGTTTTTAAATTAAAAAGAGTAATTTAAATTTTAAAAAAGGGAGGGGGGAACAGGAGGAGGAAGAGGGGGAAAAGACCGCACACTGCTCCCCAGGCCTGGCTGAATCTGATGTAAATTAACCAGCAGTGGAAGTGTATTGTTTCCAACTCCTCACAAACAATGCTGGCATCTCCTGGGGTGGGTGGGTGTTGGGGTGTTGAGAAATGAACTGGAATGCAAAGAGTTTAGTCATCAGTGGATTCTGTGGCTTAAAAAACAACGGGAATGAGAGTAAAGAAGGAGAAAGTATGTTTCATATAAAATTAATCAAGTGAAACCTTCAAGTGGTGTGAAATAATTCATAACTGTGCGAGAATGCTTAGTCGTCAGTAATCTTCAGTGTGCTTTTTTTTTAAGAGACTGCATGAGGCCCTTACAGTATAAAATGTTCAGCAACCAGGATATACCCTGCTCACTTTTAGGTGTACTTTTGACATAGAATGTCAGTTTAGTTGTAGGCTTGATTTCTTAACAAAAAGGCAAAGAAAAATTTTATTTCTTGAAAAAATAGACAAGAGAGATAAAAAGTCAAGTTTATTTAAAAAATGAGAATGAAAGTAAGGGCAACAGCATCTGTGTTGTTTTTCTGTTTCAGTTTTTGTCTGCTGCTTCCCCTCCCCCCCTTCCTTAGAAAAAACCTGACAATCTTAATGGAGTGGAAAGCCTAAAAGTGCACATAGCCTTATCGATAAGTAGATTCAAAATATTTTTAATCACCTTAAAATTCATAATACAGAAATTTTTAGAAGAAGGCAGCTAATATTTATTAAGTACCTTTGGTGTGTCAGGCTGTCATGCTAGGTGATTTGTGTATTTTAAACCATTTAATCCTTATAGCAACTTCAGGAAATGCAGATTGTCCTCATTTTTTTAGTGTGCAAGTTGAGGCTCATTTAGGAAGGGACCATATGACGACATGGAATTATTATAAGAATTAGCCTGATTGATACATAGCAAAAAAGAAAACATTTTAGGTAGAGGATTTTAAGATATTATGAAAGGAGCAGTACCTTCAAGTTTGGAATTTCTTTGATTGCTAGAATAACGAAGGCTTTGTTTTTTTTTTTTTTTTTTTTGTAATTTAAAAACAAAATCAACAGAAATACTTCTTCATGCTCCATTGCTATCACCATTCAGTGACCCCGCCCCCCATCTCCCCAAATATAGGAGGAATCATTAACCAACTGAAAGTCAACTTAGCTAGTTTAAACCAATTTTGATTTTGATCTTGTATGCTTGAATCTAGTCAACTGCAAGAATAAAAGGGACAAGAAAATGCAGAACCAGAAGTGAAAACCAGAAGTTTTAAACCCTCTAAAATAACTCCCTTGGAAGATTAAAAGGAGCCAGAGGGTATCTTTTTAGCTATGTAATTGAAGTATGAGTACACAGGACAGTTTCACATATGTTTACGCTTTTAACTTGTGTTTTAAAATTTTTATTTTCAAAAATAAATTATTTAAATGTACTTTTACAACTTTTTAAATACCAAAAATTGGCCTTTACAAAAATAATGAGTTTCAGTGTTCATGTATACTTTTTTTAGCATGTTTATATTATTCAGCATTAAGATGTATGCCTAACAGTGTATCAAAGTTTATTGCTCGATAATAATAAAGTACAGTATTTAGTCTGATTTGACATTATGACTATCATTATGTGTTTTACTGAAAGAATTATAATGTATCGGGAGTTAATGGTTTTTATCTTGTCCTATTTTTAACCCCTCTCAATATGCACAATTCTTCAGTCATGTTATTAAAAGAAATCTGTCCCAACAGCTTTTATAGAAGGCCTTTAGGAGTAGTGTCGCGTGTGTGTTTGTCTGTGTCTTTTGATAGTTGTATTCTAAAGTTAACTCTATACCTAATTCAGATTAGTTTAAAAAAAAAATGAACAAACCTGTACTCCTCATAGCTTAAGTATAAAACATAGGTTTCATTGAAAGCCATAAGAAAATACGATGTTTATGACATTTTGCTTTGCCAGTTTTTCTCTGAATTTTGTAAAGATCAAGTGTGCTGAAGTGCGAAATGCTAGTATATATTTGGAAAACAAACTGAACCTCGCCTAACCTCTTACTTTGCATATGCTAAGAGTGAGAATTTCAAGTGTGATATGTCTGGTTTCATCCTCATAGATTTCTAGCTTCAAGCATGATTGGCAGTAGTTTGGAAAGAAGAGTGATGAGTAGGCCCTTCTTCCCCTTATATTGGTGTGTTAAACAGGGAAAAAACAAACCACCGTTCTTGTTACTATATCTCAGAACACTAAAGAAGAGCCTTGTACCAGTTCCCAGCTTATTTTGGAAGCCATATGTGAAGCTTCTTTCATTTCAGTTTGTTCTTATTCTAAGGATTACCCAGTTGTCTCCAGAAATGCATACTAGATGGATTGCTGTGAAAAGCAAGGATAGAAAAGGCAGAGTAGAGAATACTGGCAAGAAATTTCTGGAAAAAAATTTTTCTTAAGGATATTTTGACTCTGATCTTTACTGGGCTGAAGTTCCAAGGGAATAATGATTATTACTGGTCAGAAAATTGTCCAACTGGATAGTGATGAAAACTGCAAGTTAGTCAAATGTAACTTTTGTGTGGTTTTGCTCTCTTTTCCTGTTGTTGGTTGTATTGGAGGGGACCTTTAGTGGATCATCTGATTATGGTAAGGTCAAGATTAGCTTTGCCTGACTGCAGTGATGTTATCTTTTCTAACCAAAGTGGCCTATGATAATGAGATTCTTCATGGAAAAAAAATGAGGAAATCTTATTTTTTATCTATGCATCAGTTTTAAGTGGTGATGTGTTTTTTGAAGATGGAGGTTGTGACTGAAAGAGTGAACTGTGATATTTCAGGAAGTATGCTAATGTGAACATACGGCAGTGTTTTCATGAAGGGGAGGTGATATGGGAAAACTGTAGTAATGAGGTAAAGAATAATATGGAACCTAAAAGAACAATACCTATTCTGTTTTGTTGTTGAAGGGAGAGAACTAGGGAATTTGTATATATTATCAATTATATGTAGATGTAAAGTTAACAATAGGAGAAAAACAGCTTTGTAATGGTAACTTTGATGTCTACCCCTTATTAAGTATATTTGCAGTACAGTTGAACACCAGAATGAACTTCAAATAAATTCCAAAATAAGGAGTTGTTGACTTTTATTTTAATTTGTAGTATGTGTCATGTGGATATGAGAGTCACAACTGGGGAATGAGTTTTGGGAAAAGGTACTGTGAAAATGAGCTGTTTGTGGTTTCACGCCCTAACCATTTACTATTTCCCACTTACTTTCCATTGAGAATGATAGATGTGCATCTGTGTGGATGTGCGTCTTCATCTGGTTCTTCTCCCCTATCTGGCCCAAAAAAGACAATTAAGACATTATTTCCTAATGTCCAAGAAATAAGAGGTTATTTTTCTCTGTTATGTCCTCCACATCTTTTAGTAACTTAAACTCTGAACTTTTTCCCTTGGCAACAAAAATGAAGGTGATATACCTTCCTTTTACTTATGTCTGAATTTTAAATGTTCTCGAATTTTTTTGTATGATGATACCACAATGTACACAATTACAAAGAAAGGAACAAGCATCTATGTATGATTTTTTTTTAATGTATAATTTTTTCATGCAAACCTTTTTTGAGGAAAAACTTTTCTAAAACCTTCCCTAAAAAAAAAAAAAAAAAAACAAAACCCTGATCTTTTGAGTCATTGCTATTTAATTTTATTTGCATTATTATCCTTTCTCCTGCTTAATTTTAATCATAATTTTAAAAACTAATTAAAAGTGTAAATATAAAGGATTCAAAATAAAGTTTAGGATGAAAAATTTATCTAATTGCATCTGTTTTTTTCTGTGTTTTCTACTGAAATTTCTTATATTTCCTTCCTTTTAACTGTGCTTTAAATTAAACCGAAGGAAGGCATTTCATTAACTTTTTTCCTCTGGACTCCAAACGTTGACTTATTGGTATATCTGAACACACATCTTTGATACGGTGTTTGGATTCTGAAGGGCTCCTTAATGATTCCTTCTCAGTAATGATCTAAAATGGATGGGATCAATCTCATATTCTCTTAAGGTGTTCTGCACCTAACCTTTGTTTGACGGGGGTGATTATGTTGTATGTCCAGTTTGAGTTGTACCCACTTTGTCTGGGCTATGCTTCTAAGTGGGCATAGTTTTTGCTTTTCTTTTCAATGTTCACTCTACGTAATTATTGAAATGAAATGGTGATAAAGCTTGTGTGGGAAAGAAGTCCTTGTTTCCTGTCTTTGTTGGTGCTTGCGGGTTCCTAATCTCCTAAGAGCCTTGGGATGTAGATTTGTACATCACAACTAGGGGTGGGTAGTTTTTATGGCGAGGAAGAGGGAAAAAGATAGTATTGAAGCAATTCCTGTCTAGGTCTGCAAAGTGCAGATTGCATTTCTCTTTCAGTGGTGTTAGGTTTATGGCCCTTTTTTTGGAAAGTGCTATTAAGTGCTGGGAGACCTTTATCTTTCTCTGTTTTGTTGTAGCAGATGGAGTTGTCCTCTGGTGGTTTTGCTAGGTATGATAAATGTTGTACTAAAACTGCTTGGTGGAAGTTTGATCTGGAAAGATTACTATTTCTTTCAGTTTCCTGAAGAAAATGGAATCAGAGTATTCAAACTCTTGAGCAAACAAGCCCATCAGCAGATCAACAGTAATAAAGTGTACTTCTCATTGATGCTTGTGACTTTTCCCCCTCCTTTAAAAAAGAAGGTTTAGGAATAAAAGCTAGACATGATGATCAGTTTTGTCTGAAGTAAAATAAGTGGTAAAAATAGTCAAACCTTTTTTCTCAGAGCCTACAGGGAGAGATGGCTGTAATGAAGGATTGTCCCTGTTTTATAAAAGAAGAATGAATGCAAAGCACTTATGCAGTTCTCTTGTGTTCACAGAAAGATTATTCATGGGACACAGTGTTGAAGTCTTTATAGCATAGCTATCCTTAGTTTTATGGCTAAAAAGACTTCCTGGTGCATGTTTCTAATATTCTAAGAGGCATTTATTTCCCTCTTTGGCCACAACTTTTTTAGTCTAATTCTGGTTAATTAGACTAGTAGTATTTTTAGATACTTGTGTAGTTCTAGCTTTTATGCAAATCTGTGGTTTATCTACACTGGAATTGAAAGATATTGTCCACCACCTAGCTACTGTATTGAAGTAAATTTTGATTGATTGAATCCTCCTTACAAATAAACTTGTAACTAAAAACACATAGGAGATTCTAACCAAATTACCTGGCATTTAAAGACAGTTTCACTGCCAAGGGCATGAGTTAGATCCCTGGTCAGGAACTAAGATCCCGCAAGCTGTGTGGCCCGGCCAAAAAAAAAAAAAAAAAAAAAATGAAGACAGTTTATTTCTTTTTTGGGTGATTCTTACTCTAGATCGGCTGTGACACATCATCTGGGAGTAAAGTTGGAGCCTGAACTGAGTCTGTGGGGGCAATTTGCAAATTTTTATTATCTTCACATTTCATTTATTTGCATTAATACTTCCTTCCTTACATTAATATAGGAAGTTAAAAATAGATTGTAGTTTTTGATCTGAAACTCCCTCTTTCAGCTCCTTTATCTTTTATGCTCTGCCTCTTAACGTATTCATAGCTTCAATAGTCCGGAGCAGCATATCAAAGCATAATAGTAAGGGTGTCCACAGTCTTAAGCCCCTCTTTTTGCTGGTATTGTGGGAAAGAAGAAGAATACTAGGTGGTCTCAGTGGTGTCTGGAGTGCACACAGGTCTTTTACTATGGTTACTGCATCTGAGGTATAGGATGCAAAAGAGTCTGGTTTGGGGGATCCTGGCAGTACTTCCCACCGTGATGAACCTGTTGGAAGATTATTGACTCGCAGCATCATATTTTTCCTTTTACTGAGGTTGCTAGGAGACTCAGAGCTAAAGTACCCAGTAGTAATCATTATTTTCCCCAATGTTCCCTTCTTCCATATGGTTTCCATTCTCACTTGTAGCTTTAGCTTAACACATATTTATTTATTTAGTCCGTACTGTCTGCTGCTAGGCACTGGAAATACAATGGTGAACATGAGAGACCTGCTTTCCCTACTCTTAGTGCTTATGATCTATGTGTTTGTGTCATTTTATCAACTATCTCAAAATCTTTTTTGGAAGTAAGGATATGAGTCATAAATATGGACTCAGGGCCATGAGGTTTTCTTATCACTTCTCTCACTGTCTTTTTAAAATCTTCCTCTGTGTACTTTCATTCCTGCCTTCTTTTCTAGTTTTTGCTTATTTTGTTCTTCAGTTTATTTATTTTTTTAAAGGTAAATTAAAAATGTTTATTTTTCTTATTTTTTTTACTGAGTTATATAGTTGATGTACAGTATTATGTAGGTTACAGGTATACAATGCAGTGATTCACAATTTTTGAAAGTTATACTCCATTTACAGTTATTATGAAATATTGGCTGTATTTCCTGTGTTGTACAATTTATCCTTATAGTTTATTTTATACATAATAGTTTGTACCTCCTAATCCCCTACCCCTCAGTTTTTTAAAACAAAGTGAAGGCTCTCTCCCGTTTCTTCTTAAAGCTTCTGTATATTGTAATTGAAGACTGCATCTTAATATTTTAAAAATATTTTAGTGCATGTATACGCATATGCACACTTGTTAAAACAAAAATGGGATTCTCTTTTTGCAACTTATTTTTTTAATTTAATGTAATTTAATATCTTTTAATATGTAATAGATTTATTTTACACTTTAATTACTACAAAGTATTCTATTACGTGGACAGACTTCTGCTATTACAAAAAAGCTACTCTGAATATTCTTGAACATAGGTCTTTTCCTGTATATGCAAATTTATCAGAGAAATTCTAAGAAATGGAATAGCTAGGTCAAAGAGTATGTGTCTTTTCAATTTTGCTAGACATTGCCAGTTTTTCCACCAAAGTTTGTACTTCCACCAACAATGTAGGAAAGTATTTATTTACACTCTTGTCAACACTATCTTTACATTTCTTTTTTAATCTGTTTAAAAATGTCATAGTGTGGCCTTGATTTTCTTTCTTTCTTCTTTTTTTTAAATTATGAGTTTGTTTGAGCATTTTAAGAATGTTTATTGACCATTTATTTGTTTTTCTTTTTTCCAGTAATTGCTTCTTCCTGTCCTTTAGGCATGTTTTTATTGGATTCATTCCTTCGGCAGCTATTTGTTGAGTACTTAGAGGGTGCGGGGCACTGTGCTAGGCATTGATCTTTTCTAATTGATATGTATGAATGTCAGATGCTCATTCATTTATTCAGCAAATATTTATTGACCATCTACCATATATTAAGTACTAGTCCAGGCCTGGGAATACATAAATGAGAAAACACACACATGCGTGTGCACACACACATGCTCTTAGGCTATATTTTTAATGAGTGTGAATATGTGTGGGGAGATACATATTCTGCAAATATCTTCTGCCAGTTTGTCCTTTCTTTATTCATTTTGTTTATAGTACTTTTTGAAATATGGAAGTTTTGAATTTTTGTCAGTCTTATCTTTTATGCCTTCTGAGTTTTATGTCCTAGTTCTTTTTCTTTTTCTTTTGTCTTTTCTCTTGGCTGCACTGCGCAGCTTGTGGGATCTTAGTTCCCCGACCAGGGATTGAACCCAGGCCCTTGGCAGTGAAAGCATGGAGTCCTAACCACTGGACCGCCAGGGAATTCCCTATGTCCTATTTAAAAAAGCCTTACCCTCTCCAAGATTATAAAAGTTTTTTTAAAATTTCACATTTTTCTTTTATTTTATGATGTCATTTTTTAAAAATTTAAATCTTTGATTCATTTAGAATTTATTATGGTGGAGGGAATGAGGGTAGAGATCCAAATTACTTTTTTTTTTAATTCACTTAATGAAAAATCCATCTTTCCCTATTAATTTCAAATACTCTTAATTTCATGCACTAAATTCCCATGTGTATTTGAGTCTATTCCGAGCTCTCTGTACTCTTCTGTTGATACCTTACTGTTGATTCTTTCCTAGGTAGGACATTTTAACTTTCTGTTGCTTTATTTTCCTGTCTAGGAGGTTAGTCTTCTTTCATTAGTCTTTTTTTTCCCCTCTCAGAATTTTCCAGACTACTTTTGCCTGTTTATTGTTCCAAATAGACATGAGAGGCATTTTATCATGTTCCTCCCAAAACATTCTGTTAATATTTTGATTGGGATTGTGCTGAGTTTATGGATGAATTTATGAAAAATTGATATAGTTACAAAACTATTGAAGAGTAAGATTTACACATTATTGATTTCTTCTTTTATGTCTCTTATTAGGATTTTAAAGTTTTCTATTTGTGCACCAAATGTTTCTCGTGCAGTTTATTCCAAAGTCTTTTTTCATTTTTCTCACTGCGTTGGGTCTTCGTCACTGTGCACGGGCTTTCTCTAGTTGTGGTGAGAGG
Organism: Physeter macrocephalus; assembly: GCF_002837175.3. Classification (NCBI taxonomy): domain Eukaryota; kingdom Metazoa; phylum Chordata; class Mammalia; order Artiodactyla; family Physeteridae; genus Physeter; species Physeter macrocephalus. The sequence goes on from NC_041218.1 coordinate 49,873,862, forward strand.
GGGCTACTCTTCTTGGCAGTGCATGGGCTTCTCATTGCGGTGGCTTCTCTTGTTGCAGAGCACGGGCTCTAGAGAGCAGGCTCAGTAGTTGTGGCGCACGGGCTTAATTGCTCCACGGCATGTGGGATCTTCCCGGACCGGGGATCAAACCCGTGTCCCCTGCATTGGCAGGCGGATTCTTAACCACTGCACCACCAGGGAAGTCTCTCCAAAGTCTTTTTATCTTTGTTATTGTTGTTGGCAAACATGGAGCCCTTTTTGTATAATTCTAACTTGTTTATAAATATGAGAAGTATTGATTTCTATATATTAATTTGAATTGCACTTCCCTTTTGAATTCTCTTACTGTTTCTAGTGGTTTTTCAGTTGGTTCTTTTGGGTTTTCCAATTCTAAAATAATAATTTTGCTTCTTTTTCAAATTTCAGATCTCTTATTTCTTTCTTAACTATTTAGAGTGGTTAATACTTCCAGAACAGTTTTGAATAACAGTAGTGGTAACAGGTGCCCTTGTCATGTTTCTGACGTTAATGAGAATGCTTTTACGGATTTGATTGTAAATACAATGGTAGCTTTTGGTTTGAGGGAGATTGAAAAACTTATGTTAGGGAAGTATTCCATTATTCTTATTTTAATGTGTGCTTTTGTTATTCATTTCCTCAACAGGTATTTATTATGTTTCTAGTGTGGGTCAGACACTACGTTGGTACTGGAAAGTAAGCAGTCAGAATAGGCACAGTCCCTGCCCTCACGAAATTTATAATCTAGTTGAGGGGAGTCAGATGTTAGTCATATGATCACAAAAAGCTGTACAGTATTTTTACTCCTGTGGTGCAGTGGGGATACATTGGGCTATAGGAGTATATAAATAGGGAGATTTTCTTGTTGGAGAAATTAGCCACTGATTTGTGATCTTCGATAAGGGAATGAATTAACTAGGCACAGGGGAAGAACATTCCAAGCAGAGGGTGGCACATTTGCAGGGAAGCATGGTGTTGGACATTGCTGAAGAGAGGAATTAGGTTGGACTATCAAGACCTTTTCAGTCATGCTACTCATTTTGTTCTCTATGCTAAGGAGAATGGGAAGCCATTGAAAGTTTTAAGCAGGGAGGTAGCATGATCGGATTTGGATTTCTAAAGGATCACAATAGCTACAGTGTGGAAAATATTTTACAGGCAGGGTGAGGGTAAAAGTTGGGAGACTAATTGGGAGGCCATTGCAATAGGCCAGGCACCAGGGCGATTGCAGTTTGAGCTAGAGTTGTGGTTGTGGAGTTAGAGAAAATGGTAACCTAATTGATTGTTTATTTGGTTGTGTTCCTAAAAGTATCTTAGATTTAGGCATTACAAGAAGTCAGTGTATAAAATTCACCAAGAATAACTCAGGATGGGGGAAGCCAGGTGGAGGTGCAGCTTTTGAATAAAAAATATCCATGTTCATCCCAGTGGTTTGTTTTGTTTCTATCCTTGTCTTCTATTGCTTCTCATCTTTACCCTTTTTGTTTCCTGACTTGAAAATCCAGTCTCTTTTCATCAGATTTCTCTCCTTTATTCTTCAGCATTCTTCATCCGGCAAACATTTATTGAGCACCTCATGTGCTGTGTTCTCTGCTGGGTGCTGGAAAAAGAGATGAGTGGGCCCTCAAAGTCATCCTAATGTATTAGATGAGGCAAATGCATATTCATAAAACAACACATTGTACTAAATGTAACATAAAACATGCAAAATGAAGTTATTGATCCTTTTCGGGGTTGGGGGGAGGATCTCATGGTTGGCTTTTTGGAATAGGTGAGGTCTAAATTACATTTTAAAAGATAAATGGAAATTTGCCAGGGGAGAACAGGCAAAGGGAATATAGCATGTGCAAGGACACAGAAACTTGAAATAGCACATAGTTTTTACTGAAATATGGCAGTTTGATATTTCTGGATTTGGGTGTTTCTGGTTGTAAATGGAGGGAGAATTGGCAAGAGATGAAATGGGCCAGATTGGCAAGACATTCACCGTGGTTCTTCCGGAATCACTGCATTCAGAAAAGCATTTGTGTTGACTGGGGAGTAGAAAAGGCTAGCTGAGAAATTAACATAACAAAATATTTTGTTTTTAGAAGCTCATGATTTCATTTTAAAAAATGTCTTTTTACTAGTTAACAAGTAAGTTGTTAAACTGAGTTTCAAGAAGGCACATTTTGTTGTATTTTGTAGAAAATGTCATCTTTGTAAATGCCTTATGCTGTGTTAACTTTAAATGCTTGCAGGTAATAAAACTAAATAATGGGAGTGCCTGTGTCGTTGACTGGACGCAGTCAGAACTTGCAGTGGGCTCAGGGATATCTGAGTGAGCTGAGAGGGCTCAGGGCCTGGAGAGACTTGAGGTTTGTGGAGAGTCTTTTAAATGATAATTTTGACTACTCAGTTAATCGAATTGGATAATGCCTCTATTCAGAAAAGATGAAAGCTAAGCTTATAAAAAAAATTTAATCTTAGATGAGACCATTTGATACCAAAATATGTTGGTGTTATCATTTAAGTCACTTATGAAAAGGAAAGCTAAGGCATTTCTCTTGCAGTATTAGCACTTTTCCTGAGCTGTTTTCTCCTCCTGTTAACCATTTCTCTGTTCCTTGAAAGAGCTCTTCAAGCACTGATACTAGCAGAGTGCTTCACTGAAAGGCTGGAAATATCATTTCCCTTAACTGTTTCTGGTAGTATCTTCTAAATGTGATAAGAAAATACTTTTCTAATTCTAGGTGCTAGTATTATGCCCAGACTTTGAGGAAAGTGATATTGCTAGTTTACAGAATTAAGTGAGATCCTTATCTAGGACTCTGAAGGAATTAACAGATACTTTCAGAATGCTCTACAACTGAGGTATAGATAGAGGGAAAGCTCTAAAGGGATCAGATGGGTGGTAGTTAAGTAATAGCAGATGTTCCTTTTAAAATCTTCAAACCAGAGGTCTGTTAAGAATGGTGCTTGTTTTTTGCTGACTTGATTCTGTGGGAAACCTTTATGCTTATGAAAGAATCAAGAAGAAACTATTAAGATGATTGTAGACAAGTATCTTTGCTTTGTAAAGTAGACAGATTTGCATAGAAAGGAAATTCTGATTTACTGTAGTGGGGCAGCAGAGTATTTAATTACAGTATGAAAGCGAGTTGGGTATAGTGAAAAGAACACTTATATTAGGAGGAATCTGAAGACAGGTTTAAGTTCCATTGTTTCCACCACCTGTAGTGTAGCTTTGGGAAAATAACTGGACTTCTCTGAGCCTCGGCTTTTCTGGGTATACATAGAAGTGGTGAGAGTATTAATACTGAGTCTATATATGTTATTTATTTTGAGGCTTAAGTGAAATATTGTATGAGATGAAAACTCTTATTGGTCCATAAAAATAAAACCATTGCATTTCCAGAGTGACCGTATTCCTTTCTGTAATGCCATTTTTAAGGCCTGTGGTTCTTGTGAAAATAAAATAATGAGATTTTTGTCTTTCCTTTTTTTTTCCTCACCAAAACTCCAACTTCAGGGTCAAGTTTACTAGAATGTTCTAATGTAATCAGAGTGGAAGGAAGGATACACATTACTATTTATTTGGGTATGTTGTATCCCAAATCAGATATCTGACTCCGATTCACAAAACAGGACTTCTAGAGCTTTGAGAAGAGGGAGCTTGGTGCGATGGACATTTCATGAGATTTGGATTCAGGATTCAAGTTCAGGTTGCTTACTAGATGTCTGGACTTCAAGTTCACACATTTCCAGAAGTGAACCATAGAATCTCTGCCATAGAGAAAACTGCTTAGAGAACATAACTGTTTTCAATTTAATTTATGTGCCGAGGAGTATTTCCCCAGATCACGTTTTTAGGATTGTCTTACACCAAGTGGTTGATTTCTATTTTTCTCTTAGTTTCTACAATAAATTGGAGGTAGTGAAGTTTAGGGTCAGTTTCTCTGCTGCGTACTAGCCACATGACCTTGAGCAAGTTATTTAATATCTCTGTGCCTTGGTTTCTTCGTGTATAAAATGGATGTTATAAATAACACCTACCACATAGGGTTGCTTCTAGAGAAAGGTTCCTGGTCCATAGTTGCGCTCAATAGTGTTAGTTATTCCTATTATCATTAAAATCACATTGGAATTATAGATCTTTCACAGATCTTTCTTACATGGAGTTACATCCCGTTAAACCATTGTAAGTTGAAAGTATAAGTTGAAATGCATTTAATACACCTAACCTACCCAACATCATGGCTTAGCCTTGCCTACCTTAAATGTCCCCAGAACACTTATATTAGCCTACAGTTGGCAAAATCATCTATTTTATAATAAGGTGTTGGATATCTCATGTAGTTTATTGAATACTATACCGAAAGTAAAAAACAGTTGTGGTTTGGGTACAGAAGGGTTGTTAGTGTACCTTTGTCATCGAGTGGCTCACTGGGAGCTGTGGCTTGCTGCCCTACCCAGCACCACAAGAGTGTTATATTGCATATCGCTAGCCAGGGAGAAGATAGAAATTCAAAATTTGAAGTACGGTTTCTACTGATTGCGTATTGCTTTCACACCATCGTAAAGTTGAAAAATATTAAGTCGAACCATACTAAGCTGGGAACTTTCTGTATTAAGGAGAAGAAGGTGAAGTTCTCATTTAGTCAATAAGAATTTGAGCAGAGTAGTTTAAGGGTGAATCCAGGTTACTGATTTTCTACTTTGTATACAAAGATTTGGGGGAAATGGTTTTATAGAGGAGGAAAAAAATGTCTTTTTTTCCCCTTTTACCCTCTTAAGTTTTCTGGCTGGGGCCCTGTAAATGAGACTGACAGAAGACAGATTAACAAGAGAAAAACATAAGCATTTCTTTCTTTATTTGTTTTAAAAAATATTTATTTATTTATTTTTGCCGTGTCGGGTCTTAGGTGTGGCACAGGGGATCTTTCGTTGAGGTGCGTGGGCTCTTCATTGCAGTGCGTGGGCTTCTCTCTAGTTGTGGCACACGGGCGTAGTTGCCCCGTGGCATGTGGGATCTTGGTTCCCCAGCCAGGGATCGAACCCATGTCCCCTGCATTGGAAGGCAGATTCTTAACCACAGGACCACCAGGGAAGTCCCAAACATTTCTTTAATATCAGTTTTGTGAAATAGAGAACCTTCATGAGGAAATGAAGACCTGAAGAAGTGTTTAAACCTGATTGTTTTTATACTAAGTTTGATGAAGAGTGGAAAATCGTAGAGAAACATGGTGGGACAAAAGGGTGTGAGTTAAGGATAGTAAACTGGGGTAAATGTAGCAAAGCCTGTTCATTCCGTTTCCTCTGTGTCTCTTTGTCTTTGGAGATAAGGATGCTCCTTTCCTCTGGATATAGGGAGGGCACCTCTCACGTGAGGGTCTTACAATCTGTTTTAGGGAAAAGGGAAGGTCAGAGAGTCCTTCGTATACCTGCTGTTCTCATATTCCTCCAGTTTAAAATATTCAGTGTATCAGGGTGCCATATTTTGGGATAGTGTGTTCTGAATCCCATCACCACCATGAAAATTAAAACAACTAAAATAAATCTTAGGTTTCTCCTAATCAAAGTATATACATTTTAATGATTTCTAAATGTAACAGAAATATACTTACCCTTTTTTTATTAATTTGAATTTATAAGTAGAAATATAGCATGTTGATAAAAACATTTCATTAGATAAAAATACACATTTTCAGTATTACCTTTATTTCCTAATATTGCCATTACAGTGTTTATTTTTAACGTCATGACTATGGGATAGCTATTTGTTCTTACAAATACAAATGGTTTCTAATTTGCATACGAAATATATTTATACTTTTATATACTTCAGTGAAATCATTTGTTTTCCATTTCAATTTTAACTTGTGTAAATTTCTTTTGAAATTTGTCTCTCAAAAGTTTAAAGATACTTGATTTTTTTAAATCATGACAAACGAAGCATTTGAGAAGCGATTCTTAAGCAATACATTTTTAGGGGTTTAAGGCCAAGCATATAGGCACTGTGCTTTCCCCATTTGATCAAGAACAGGTAAAGCAGTAAAAATAATTAGAGAATATAATATGCTTTTATTTTTTTAATTAAAAATTTTTCTTTATTTTTTGGCCATGCCACATGGCTTGCGGAATTAGTTTCCCGAGCAGGGATTGAATCCAGGCCCTTGGCAGTGAAAGCGAGGAGTCCTAACCACTGGACCACCAGGGAATTCCCTATTATATGCTTTGAGTGTTTATTCTTCAGATATAATTAAGGAAATGTTAGTAATTTCTAGAAGCAAAACTAGAGAATTATGAACTAAATCATCTTATCAGATGACAAGATAGTTTTGAGATATATTTTAAAGTACTATATATTTTATTATATATATTGAAAATAGTGTATATACCGATGTAAAAATACTGTATAACTGATATTAAAAATACTATATATGTATCAATAGTTACCAAAATATTGCCTTGCATTTATCTTGGACTGTCTTTCCTTATTTCCTTACTTAGCTAGAAAATGAAGCAAAAACCCCACCCCAAATAAAAAAAAAACCCAGTAACCCTCCCTCCCTTGTCTTTAGGCTTTAAACCTGAAATACATTTTAAATGTGGCTTGTGCCTGGTCAGCAGTGTCTTCATTCTTTCAGTTTTGCAGTCAACAGTAAATTGTTATTTTCAGAGTAAAGACCCTAAACTTTCCTGTACCAGAAACATTCCTTGGGAACTGAGGTCCAAATATCATTCTGTCACTCTGCAATATCTGTTTTAGCTAAGTTTCTGTTGGTATTTGTACCATTGAATGATTCATAAACAAACACTTAACTTAGACCCTCTGCCTCCTAAACTGCTATACTCAGAGCATAGAAACCAATAGTTTGGAAGTACAACTACTTGGTACACTCATCTTTTTCTCTTACCTTCTCACTTGTTTAAAATGTCTAATTTTATAAAGACATTACTTGGGTGAGACTCTTTGAACTATAGCTTTAGCCTGGTGGAATATTTTCTCAGGTGCTTTTTGAAAGGGTTAGAAATAGTTAAATGCCCTTGAATACTCACATCCCAAATAATCTTCAAATTATTGGTTGGTTAAAAAGAGGTGTTAAAAGAAAAAGAAACCTAATTGAAAGGGGAGGTGAAGAGGGTGCAGGCAAAGGAGGGAGGGTGTGCATGTCTGGGGGGGGTGCCTGGCTGGGGAGGGAGGAATGTAGACAAGGCAGTGAGCCATCAACATGAACTGTACCTGATGAAATTTCTTGTCACTTCTTTCCTTTTTATTTGAAAGTAGATATTAGTAAAAGTACTACTACAGCATTTTTCTCCTAATAATTCTTTTTTTTTTTGGCCCAGTATAACTTGTTATACTAGATTTTTCTTTCGGTCATTAAGATTTAAATTTCACATTTCTAGTAGTAAAATCATCCTTGTCAAGTGTAGGGAGGCTATAGCTTTAACACCACTTCATTGTCTGATTAGGTGGTTTCTTTTTGTAATTAATTTTCCTCTGAGCTTTTTGTGGAGAACAGTAGCCCACTGCAGAGAGGTTAGACTACTGTGGACTTTGGCTGTTCAGCTTTAATGATACAAGGGAATAGCAAAGCAAGAATAAATGAGGTACTTTCTGGTGAGCAAAAAATGTGAACTGACTGTCAGTGTGAGCTTGGTTCTAGGAGCAGTTAGCCAGCAGTAATAGGGCACACTTGAGTAATTGAATTTGCATAATAAGGCTTGCTGAGGAGATCTGACAGGCATAGAGATTTGTCTAGCTCGCGAGCTCCAGATGGACGTGACCACACAGCAGCTGGGCGGCACGTTGCTCAGCATGGACAGCACCGCCCAGACTGGCAGCTGGACCCTGGCGACTGCAGGGCTGTGGCAGGCCAGCTGGTGGCTTCTGACAGCCAGTGGCCCTGTTAGAGAGCCTTTTCATAATGGCCTGTCAGGGTACGGGACCTGCAGGGACTGGCAGGAGAATGTCACAAGTCACCAGTGAGGGTTGTTAAGCTGAAGAAATCTGTCCCAGGGAAGTAGAGGTGGTCACCGTCGCAGCCGCAAAGTTAACGCCTCCCAGGGCGATTCCCCTCCTTTTCAAAGAGAACAGGCTGTTTTTAAAAAAACATTTGCTCTAGACTGCAGTCATTCTGGATTATGTTGTATTCTTAAAACCTTGAAACCAAGGTGGCCACCTTCCTGGGAGCACGTGTTGACTGTCAGTCGAGATGGAAGAGAATATTATTATTTTTTTGTTTGTTTTGTTTTGTTTTTTGCGGTACGCGGGCCTCTCACTGTTGTGGCCTCTCCCGTTGCGCCACGGCTCACGGGCCCAGCCGCTCGGCGGCACGTGGGATCTTCCCGGACCGGGGCACGAACCCGTGTCCCCTGCATCGGCAGGCGCATTCTCAACCACTGCGCCACCAGGGAAGCCCCGAGAATATTATTTTTTATGTTTTCCCTCTGTCTTTGCATACTTGCAACAAGGGCTTTTTATTTTTTATTTTTTTTTTGCGGTACGCGGGCCTCTCACTGTTGTGGCCTCTCTTGTTGCGGAGCACAGGCTCCGGACG
>NC_041218.1:49882745-49884240 GCF_002837175.3 Physeter macrocephalus
ACGCGCAGGCTCAGCGGCCATGGCTCACGGGCCCAGCCGCTCCGCGGCATGTGAGATCTTCCCGGACCGAGGCATGAACCCGCGTCCCCTGCATCGGCAGGCGGAATCTCAACTACTGCGCCACCAGGGAAGCCCCAACAAGGGCATATTTGTTTGGGGGGAAATTAGTGATACTTTAATGATTTATCTTGGATTTATTGCTCATAGGAAAAAACCATGTTTCAAGAATAAGCTGCAGAGAAAGTGAGTGAACTGGTATGAAGTTAGTTTGTTCAGGCCCCCCATGTCCAGGTGAACTGCATTTATGTGGAAGAATTATATAACCACCCATCTTCTCAGATTAGAACAAATATGGAGGAAGGCCAGCTCTGTGCTTGCTATTAATGAAGTTTACATCTGTGTTCTTAAGTTGAGAATTTTGCCATCTTATAACACTTCTGCTCTAAAAAATCATGTAACTAGACAATACAATGTTTTTTTTAAGGGCAGGAAAACTCTACGTAGAAGCATTTTTCAGTAAAATGAGAAATTTGCTGTTACTAGCCCCAAGTTCATTTACTTTCAGTACAACCGAATTCTAGTGAAACAACACAGTTCATACTGGAGCAACTTGGACTTTATGGCAGTAAAAACAGTCCAGAAGGTTACCATTTTAACCTTCAAATTAGCAAAGATAGAAAAGTCTGTTCTTGGCTAAGACAGGGGAAATATGTAGCCTCATTGACTGCTATTGGGGATGTAAATTATTTCAACCAATTCGGAGAACAGTTTGGCTGGATGCATCAAAAGTTTAAAAAAATTATGTAAAGTAATTTATCTAGTTATTCTGCTTTTGAGAGTGTATCCCCCTGAATTCAGAATGTATGTAAAGATTTAGCTGTGAGAATGCATGTTTAGTGTTGTTCAGAACACTGGTTCCCATTGTGCCATCCGTGGACCCCAAGGGGGACCATGAGGTCAAAATTATTTTCGTAGTAATACTGATATTACAGTGCAAAAGGAATGGTGGGTAGAAGTACTGGCCCTCAGCATGAATCGAGACACTGGCATCATGTTCTTTGCTGCCACCTGCATGCAATTCCACATAAGAATGGCCTTGATGAAGCAATACAAATTATTAATTTTGTTAAATCTTGATCTTTGAATACGTTTTTTTAAAAATATTCCATGTGATAAAATGGAAAGCATACATAAAACACTTCTGCTATAACAGGTACTGTGATTATCTTAAGGAAAAGTACTTTTGTGATTGAGTTGCCAGCTGAACTATCTGTTTTTCCATGGAATATCATTTTTATTTAAAAGAATGACTGATGGGCTTCCCTGGTGGCACAGTGGTTGAGAGTCCACCTGCCGGTGCAGGGGACGCGGGGTCGTGCCCCGGTCCGGGAAGATCCCACATGCCGCGGAGCCTGCGCGTCCGGAGCCTGTGCTCCACAACAGGAGAGGCCACAACAGTGAGAGGCCCGTGTACCGCAAAAAAAAAAAAAAAAAA